>NC_140288.1:9594204-9619181 GCF_964030765.1 Micromesistius poutassou
TTACTGCTAAAGTCAGTAAATGGGATACAGATGTCCTGCTGTGCAGATCTTTCTGTGGTGGAAACTGCACCATTGAGCTAGGAGTTAAAACACCACCACCACACTATCCGGCCCCCATAATAAGACACATTATGTAAGGCTCAGGTAGTGTACTTGTAAGTCACAGCCCCTGATTCAGTGGGTTGAATCCCCTCATCCTCTCACAGTTATTAAATGGTAGAAGCCTTTTGAGAGAAGGCAAACAAGCAGGGGGAGGAGGAAAAGAAGAGGAAACAGGTGACATCTAATCTGAACCATCCCTGTGGATACTCCTGACACAAGAAACAGGTTGAATGTGGGGAGTTCCAGAAAGGCTGTACTCAATACGCACGCGCGCACGCACACAAACACACACACACACACACACACACACCGCATCTAACTGCCACTCGCAACATGTGATTTCTCCTTTCTCCTACTTCTAAACGGTGTCATGAAGTTCCCTTGGTTTGATCGGTGATGGACAAAGTGTTAAATAGTAATTCACACATTGGCGCCCCTCCCCCTCCCTTCCCCCCTCCATGTCTCCACCTCTCGATGGACAGCAGAATAACAGACAGAAACTGTCAGAGTCCCAAGTTCTGAACTGAACTCTCGTTCCCCTGTGGAGCAGCAGGAATGTGTCGGCCATATTTATGGACGTTCCGCTGGCAGGAGGCGCCGGCTTTGGTTCTGACTCCGTTCCTATGAGCCAAGTGCTCGCTGCCGTGCGTTGTTCATGATGTCATGGATTCAACCGGTGTGTTGATTCAGCTCCCCTCACGAGTGGGCGTGGAAAATGTGCGCACACGCACATTGAGATGAGCACACACAAACACATAGACAAACACACACACACATCATAAATTGTAGGTTGAGAGAAGGTGGGGGGGGGGGGTTACTCCCACGTAGCATGTGTACTGTGAGGAAGATCGGCTTGCTTGCCATGATTCAATAACACACACACATACGCACACACACACACACACACTTGACTGTTGCTATCGTTACATGATCAGAATATGTCCGCAGATGTAAGATGTGGATATCTTTATTTATTCGTTCTGTGGCACAGGAAGTCATTATTTAACTCCTATCCTAACAGCAACACATTTCTTCTTCTGTACTGGAACTTAATATTTACATTTTTATTGTACATAATAACTTACATTGACTGCCTAGGCAGGCTCAACACCATAGAGCTGAACTGAAGGTGAATGCTCCTGAACCTCCCCACCTCCCGCTGTGCTCCTCCTCCTGTTAAACCTTCTCCCCCTCCTCCCGCTGTGCTCCTCAAGGAGGTGGACATCTACACGGTGAAGCCGGAGGACCTGGCCTTCACCTCCGCCTTCTGCCTGCAGATCCAGAGGAACGACTACGTCCACGCGCTGGTCACCTACTTCAACATCGAGTTCACCAAGTGTCACAAGAAGACCGGCTTCTCCACCGGTAATTCGTTCGACCACCACAGCACAGAGCCAAACACCGTCACATTCGACCACCACAGCACAGAGCCAAACACTGTCACAATCCACCACAGCACAGAGCCAAACACTGTCACAATCCACCACAGCACAGAGCCAAACACTGTCACATTCCACCCCCACCCATACAGCCAGAGCTACACCACGCTGCCGCTCTGAGTGATCGAACAGTCGTAAACATCTCCCCTGGTTTACCGAAAATAGACGTTACCGATTTAACTCGTCAGAATGTCAACCTTATAGCATTTAGCGTGAACGTATACGTTCCATATGTGTTCCACGAGTGTGAACAATGGCAGTATAACACTTTGATGTTTGTGATAACAGTAATGTTATTAATTTTCTTATTGTGTTCCCAAAAGATGACAGATCTATATTTTCCATCGTTGACATTCGTGGCAGGCGAGCTCATACTAAATGTTCTTTGGAAAAATGTGTAGTGTGTCTGTTAGACCCGAGGCTTCTTATACAGGAAAACACACGCACGCATGCACAGACACACACACACACACACACACACTCTGTCACTATAGTACTTGAGTCTTCTTGTCAGCAGGCCTGAAGGTATATAACCATCCTCATAAAAGTTCAGGGGCTGCAGGTGAACCCTGATCTGCTCTCTCTCATTCCATACATACATTGATTTTTCAGACACCCTGCTTCAGCTTTGGGTGCTTTTGACACTTATGTTTATTATCTCACTCAGCAGTGCCTACCCTGAGTATCCTCTGCTTCATTTAACCCTTCCCCTCGCTTCTTATTTCCATTTCTTATTTGCCTGTCCTGTTATTACTGCATGGTTCTCTATCTCTGTCTAATCCTAAGGTTCCCATATTTGTGTTTGTTCCTTCTCATTCTTTCCTTACTCACTATCCCTTTCCTTATGTATTCTTCCTTCCATCCTTGCCTCCCACCCTCCCTCTTACTTCCTCCTCTCCCACACTCCCACCCTCCCTCTCACTCCATCAATCTCTCCCTCCCTGCCTCTGTCTCTCTCTCCCCTAGCTCCAGACTCCCCCAGTACCCACTGGAAGCAGACTGTGTTTTACTTGGAGGACTATTTGACCGCCAGGAAAGGGGAGGAGATGTTCGGCAGCATCGCCATCCGGCCCAATGAGAAGAACAAGGTGAGAACAGACAGCAGACGCAGGTTCAGGTCAATAAGTCTGTTATCCTAGCACAACTTCATCTTTATTCTGATCTTTATTTCCAGCGGGACTTGGAGTTCACCCTGGAGCTAGACTTTAAAGGCCAGCTCTGTGAGGCAGCTATTTCTCATGATTATAAAATGCGCTAGGGACCGACCCAACGCTAGGCTCCAGCATAAACCCAGGCCCCCTGGACAACAGAGAAGGAAAGTACAGGCTTTACAAGAACCATTCCTTTTGGCCGCCACCACCGTCACCGAAGACATCTGATTGGCTGTTGTCCCGCCAGCACCTCAGCGATGTCATCAGAGTGAGCCATTTACTTTGAGCAATAGTTGCCATCGACACTAACTTGACTGCCTTGGGCATTTCATTGAATGTACTATCCTACACTTGATTCCTAGTAGTACTTTTTATTTTTATTTCATGTTTTTGTAGTTATTTGAGTACATCAGTAAGAAGATTGATATTTACGATGTGTCAAATGTTGAAGTGCGTTTCTCGGTCTGAGGTGAAACAAGTTATAATTTAAACCTTATTCCTTATAGGCCTAATTCCGTTAGGAATTACATTTACATTGTTTATGTATAGGTCTATAGTAGTTGAGTTTTTTATTTGTATGTGTAATTATTTGAGCCCTATTGATTTTACAAACAATGAATTTGAACAATTGAATTTAAGATAATTAATAATTACTTTGGTGCAAGAACTATAAGCCTCAGAAGAAAAAAATGCAATATGTCTGACGTTATTTTGAAAAATGAACGTGAAAATGAAAAAAGGGCCATGAAAAGAACTGTTCCAAACAATTGTTACAAAGAATTTAATAGTTTTTTTTTCTAACCTGTGATTTTAATTCAAACACAAAATTTCAATAAATTCCAGATGGTCCTATTGGTTTTTGATTATTCTTAGGTTGATTACACAAAATAAAAAATATTTCATCACCAATCACCATCAACAGATCAGTACTTTTAAAAATATATCTGTTCTTATTCACCCCGCGGCCATCCTGGTTCTAAACGCCTATAACCAAACATGGAACCAAGATGGCTGCGAGGTGAATAAAGACCCACATTCATCAGACCAGCGTGCAGAGTAAACATCAACACAATGTCTTTGTCTCCAGGTCCTTTCCTCTAATACGTAAAATACTCATATTTCAATCATTCATTTGTTAATTGCAACGCAATTCCGGCTTATCTTTAAAACAATCTTTCTTCATCTTCAGTTTTAACAACACAGAACTCTACAGAACTCTAAGTCCACAATAAGTGCTCAAATAGAATAGAATATAAAGTCCAACCCAAAGTCGATTGATATCAAGCCCACAGCCTTCACACTTCATCCACCCATGTCCAGCAAACGCATTGGATGAGTGTGAGGTGTAAACGTCTCCTGACCACCGTTACCCCACGTGTGTCCGTTCTCCCGGGTTCCACCACCGTTACCCCATGTGTGTCCGTTCTCCCGGGTTCTAACGTTACCCCACGTGTGTCCGTTCTCCCGGGTTCTCCCCGGTTCTACTTGCAGCAGGCTTTCTTCTTCACGGGCTGGGCGGTGAGGATGATGGTGGTGTCTCTCACCCTGTCCTCCTGCTCCTTCAGCACTCTGGAGAAACACACACACGCACACACACACACACACACACACACACACACACACACACACACACACACACACAGTGAGTCAGTGCTTAGTGGCAGGTTATCATATTCAGAATAAATGTGGGTGAGAATAAACAGGAGGGAGAAATCCTATCGTTTATATCGTTTCATTTTTTATTCTCAGTGAGTGTTCATGCGGTTCAGTTCCTATGTGTAGTGGAGCCTCACCTGGCCAGGTGGGTGAGGGACTCGGCCACCTGGTTGCCGGTGTAGGCGCTGACCTCATAGAACATGATCTGGGCTGCCTGCGCGGGACACACACACACACACACACACACACACACGTTAACAGGGAAACCAGCGTTCATGTGTACAGACTGATGCCCCCTGCTGGCCGTCACAGGGAAACTTTACAATCATGTCATGGGGTTGGGTGAAATCACGGTATTTCAAAATAACTAAGCAGTTTAAATCTTCACTTTGGATAGAATGATAGGCGATAATAGAAGAGATGCAGGTGAAAAAATGGTATTAAAGAAAAGCTCTAATTTAAATGTTCAAATACAATATGATGATATGGGATAAGAGACAATATAATGACTAGGTGTACAGGTGTAATAAACATATGAAAGAAATGTTGTAGTTTTAACGTGTGCACACAAAACAGCATGATAAGGATAAGAGCAGACTCTCAATACTTGTCTGCTTCCTACTGGAGCCGTGCGTGCTATTACCCCGGGCTCCACTGACACTGTCGCCATCAGTGTGTAGAGTATCGTGTCTTGTCTACTCATGGGATTAAAAGGATGGATAAGGTTTGGATAAGAGAAACATCAACCGTATGACATTTATGAGAGGATCCATGTCTAGATGTGCCCAATGTGAACCTCACCCACCTCAGCCAATAGGACGGCCTCTTTGTAGGAAACCTGTCGCTCCTCATCTTTGTCCATTTTGTTGCCTAACAACAGGATGGGGATGCCTTCGCCCGCAGCTTCCTGGTACCGATAAAAAAAAAAAAAGGATCCAAATGAGCCTCCCAGGAAAGGGGCGTGTTCCTCTGGGTCGGACTGATGGAGGGGAACGAACCCAGTGCATCTGGGTCTGGGCAGTCCAGCCCCCGTAACCATGACAACCTCCTGGTGGTTCACATCAGAGGGGGAGGAGTCTGACTCATTACAGCCTCCTGGTCCAAGAGGGGGAGGAGTCTGACCAGAGGGGGAGGAGTCTGACCCATTACACCCTCCTGCACCCAAGAGGGGGAGGAGTCTGACCCACTACAGCCTCACACCAGAGGGGGAGGAGTCTGACCCATGACAGCCTCCTGGTCATCAGAGGGGGAGGAGTCTGACCCACTACAGCCTCACACCAGAGGGGGAGGAGTCTGACCCATGACAGCCTCCTGGTCATCAGAGGGGGAGGAGTCTGACCCACTACAGCCTCACACCAGAGGGGGAGGAGTCTGACCCACTACAGCCTCACACCAGAGGGGGAGGAGTCTGACCCATGACAGCCTCCTGGTCATCAGAGGGGGAGGAGTCTGACCCATGACAGCCTCCTGGTCATCAGAGGGGGAGGAGCCTCACCTGGACGTTGTCCAGCCAGGGTTTGACGGCCTTGAAGCTCTCCTCCACGGTGACGTCGTACATGACCACCACGCCGTCCGCCTTCCGGAAGAACTGCTTGGTGATGCTGCGGTACCTGCAGCCGCCCCGGGCATCACGTTAAGAACAGGAAGGGGCGTCCATTACACACACACACACACACACACACACACACACACACACACACACACACATACGCACACATACACACACATACATACTAACACACACACACACACACACACACACACACACACATACACACACACACACACACAAAAAGCTGATGCTCCCATAGAGTTTCGGTTCAGAGGAGGGAAAAGCTTAAGGAAATGATTGATCACTAGCATTTTCAAAGCACTTAAAGTGTTTTATTGTGTGTAGGTGTGTGTATGTATGTATTTGTGTGTATATGTGTGTGTGTGTGTGTGTGTGTGTCTGTATCTATGTGTGTGTGGGTTCATGTGTTTGCATGGCCATTGTTGAGTGAATTCTCCTTTGTATCAACAGATACATACAAGTATAACTCCATGTTGGAAAGACTGATCACAGCTATGATCAAACCATGAATGAGACGTCAGCGTATGGCAGTGCCCTGAGCGCGTGGTGATCCTTTAAAGACCTGCTCTGTGCTCTCCTACCTCTCCTGTCCGGCTGTGTCCCACAGCTGCACGGCCACCTGGGTGTGGTCCAGGGTGAGCGTCTTCACGCTGTAGTCGATACCTGACAACGCACAACACACAACACACAACACAACACACAACACAGCTCAACACACAGCACAGCTCATCAACACACAACACACAACACAGCTCATCAACACACAGCACAGCTCATCAACACACAACACAGCTCATCAACACACAGCACAGCTCATCAACACACAACACAGCTCATCAACACACAACATACAACACAGCTCATCAACACACAACACACAACACGGCAAATCAACACACAACACACAACACGGCAAATCAACACACAACACACAACACAGCGAGAGTTAAGTCAAACACAAGAGTCAGTTTCAGGTCAGTGGTCAACATGTGCTTCAGTAATTCTAGAAGGGAGATGATAGCTGTTTTAGCTATCGCTTCCTATGGAAGCCATTTTGAGTGGTCTAATATTTTAGAGATTCCTATGGATTGTGTACATTTTCTTATTACAATGCAAATTGTATACATGTATAATATTATTTGATTTTTTAAAAATGTTTTCAGTATTACTTTAAATCCCCAAAGAGGGCATAATTGCACCTGTGTTGTGTCACCGAAAGGCATGACAGCCAATTGAACATGACACAGCTTAAGGAGGACTGGGGAGGACTGGGGAGGACTGGGGAGGGGTGGAGGGAGATGAAAGAGCAGGGAGCCTGTCCGACGTGACTTAAGCTGCCGTACAGTGAGTGCCAGCCTCGGAGACAGACAGTGTGAGTGTGACTCTGTAAGCCCTCTCATGTGATGCTAAACCACTACATATGCTAACACCGCTGCTAGTGTGTGTAGGAGGCATGTGTGTGTAGTAGTAGACATGTACATGGTGGAGGGTATGCATGTAGACACTCACACACCTACACACACGCACGCACACGCTCACACACACATATACTCACATACACACACACATATACTCTCTCTCTCGCTCTTTGTTCCTCAAAAATCAGACACATGTTTAAACACGCACACACGCAAACACACACACACACACACACACACACATACACACACATACACACACACATACACACACACACACACACACACTCTCTCTCTTTGTCTCTCAAAAATCAGACACATGTTTAAACACACACACACACACACACCCACACACACACACACACACACTCACGCACACACTGGTGCTCACCCACGGTGGCGGAGGTGGCGGGGCTGAAGCGGCCCTCGCAGAAGGACCGCAGCAGGGAGGTCTTGCCCACGCTGGAGTTCCCCACCAGCACCACCTTGAACAGCCGCTCAGGGACCGCCACGGGCCCCTCCCTCACCGGCTGACCCGGGGGCCGCAGGGGACAGGAGACATGACGGGGACAGAAACACAGGAGACAGGAGACAGGAGACAGGAGACATGACGGGAACAGAAACACAGGAGACAGGAGACAGGAGACATGATGGGGACAGAAACACAGGAGACAGGAGACAGGAGACACGATGGGGACAGAAACACAGGAGACAGGAGACATGATGGGGACAGAAACGGGGACATAAACGTCAATGTACACATAGACATGAATGGTAATGAACTCAAAAAAGTGAACACGTGAAGTGAAAACATTGAAAAACAGTGAGAACATGAACGCGAACCTGAATGTGACCGTAACCATGAAAGTGAATGAAAAATTAATGAATTGTAACGAAAAGAAAAAATGAACATGAACGTTAACATGAACATTAACATGAACGGCAAGATCAATTTGAACATGAATGTGACGGTAAATGTGAATGTAAACGGGAATGTGAACATTAACATGAAAGTGAACGAAAAGTTGAAAGTAAGCATGAAAATGAATATCAACATGCATACTCACACACACACACACACACACACACACACACACACACACACACGCTCTCTCTCCAGGGACGTACGTGCTGGGTCTCCTTGCCGACCGGCTGTTCCCGGGGGGCCAGGGGGGTCTTGGTCATCCTGGAGAAGCGGGACCTGGTGACGACCGGCGCCGCCACCGGAGCCACGGCCACAGCCACGCCCACAGCCTCGCCCACAGCCTCCGGGGCGTAGCTGGAGGGGGGCGTGGCCATGGACTCGCTGGTCAGGTCCACGCCGCTGACCTCCAGGTCGCTCTGCGCTGCCTCCTCCCCCACCTCCTCCAAATCATCTTCATCCTCCTCCTCCTCCTCCTCCTCCTCCTCCTCCTCCTCACTGAGCTGGTGCAGCAGGGGCTGCGGGCCCCCAAGAAGCAGGTGGGGCAGGTGGTCCTCCTCGATGGAGATCACGCGGCGCAGGGGCCACCCGTCCAGGGGCCCGTCCAGCCGCTCCTCCTCCTCTTCCTTCTCATTCTCCTTCGTCCGCCTCCCACCCGCCCTCCCCCCCACCCTCTCCCTCTCCCTCTCCCTCTCTCGCTGCTGCCCCCTCTTGGCCGCCCCCGTCCGGCCGGGCTGGCGTTTGACCTTGGTGACCGCCTTGGCGACCTTGCCGGAGCGCGCCCTCGACAACGAGGAGGAGGAGGAGGAGGAGGAGGAGGAGGTCGGGGCTTCGCCGTGGCCGTTGGCGAGGTGGGCGGGGCTCTTCTTGGTGGGGGACCTCTGCCCCGGGCAGGCGGGGGCGTCGGCCCGGGCGCAGATGCTAGGCCTAGCGTAGGGGTTAGCGCTAGCGGCGGGGGCGGAGGAGAAGAGAGAGGGGGCGCTGTAGGAGGCGGGGGCGGGGGAGTCGTCCTCGCTGCAGGAGGAGGAAGCGACAAACACGATATGAAGGTGGTGTAAGGGCAGAGCCTCCAGGGACTGATAGGAGCCGTCCACCAGCAGGGCGCTTCAGGAGACGGGAGGAGAGCAGAGGGGACAGCGCTCTGTTTACATCAGCGGTCAGGTGACATCGGGAGTTTGAAGTCGGTCGGATTAAGATTTCAAGATTTTTGATCAATCGATTTGACCAAAAACTGCTTTTTCCAGATTTTGTTGCTAGAATTGAACGTAATGTAATTTGGATGTTTTATGTTTGGATGATTTAGAGTCCACAGATCTGATCAGAAATCCTCTGTTTTCCTCCTTTTAATCCATGTTGGTGGATAAGCTCTCTTTTCAACATCTTTCAACATTATAGAGCCAGAACAAGCGGTTTAATGTGAGACTTTATGATGAATACTAAGTATTGTGTCATTTCAGGGTATATATTATGAAACCTTTAAGTTTAAGATGAATACAGTGGAATGTGTGATGTTATGATCTTTATAACGGAGGGCTCACCTGTTGGTCGGCTGACTGGGATCGTCGAATAGATTAGCCAGGCCGGCCTTCTGCTGCTTCTGTTTCTTCCTCAGTGAGGACCGCGGCTTTAAGAACGAAAGGAAACAGTTCAATAAGTAACATGTCCTGTTAAAGTACCGTATCATTTATCTGGGGGCATCACAGAAAACTACAAATGGTTGAAGAACAACTCCATTTACCATGCCACAGCATATGTCCCGTTCATCCTTCAGGTGTTTGTTCATCTCCCTGGTTGGTGTGAACGACACAAACAGGTAGTTGTTACCATATGAGAAGACCTTTTGTAAAAACCTCATTTTCATATTGGCCATCATTCTTTATTGCTCACACTCACCCACTCAGGGATTATGAATGAGTACTGATATCTCACCGGAGCAGATCCAGCTGTTTCATGAGGCTCTGCTTCTCTCTTTGCAGCCCCTCCGTTATCCTGTACATCTCCCTGAAGGACAACGCGGCAAACATCATCAACACACGTTGACCATTATTAGGACGTTTGGGGCTCGTTTCACATGCACATTGGAGTGCATGTTAAATTGTACAAGTGAGGTCCCATAAAAGTGTGTGTGTGTGTGTGTGTGTGTGTGTGTGTGTGTGTGTGTGTGTGTGTGCTCTGTAGTATCGTTTGGTATGCCTTAGAATCTGAAAGGTATTTGTATACAAACGTGTGTGTGACCTTTCTAAGTGCTTCTTATGGGGCCTTTGCATGTGCGTGTGTGTGTGCTTGCGTGTACCTGTGCTTGTGTGCATGAGTGTACGTGTGTGCATGCATGTGTGAACGTGTGTGTGTGTGTGTGTGTGTGTGAGTGAGTGTGTGTGTATGTGTGTGTGTGAGTGTGTGTGCGTGTGTGTGCATGTGTGCATGAGTGAGTGTGTGCATGAGTATGTGTGCGTGCGTGCGTGCGTGTGTGAGTGTGTGTGTGTGCGTGCGTGCGTGCGTTTCTTGTGTGTGCGTGCTCCCCTACATCTCCTTCTCCTGGTGCAGCCTGGAGGCCTGCTGCTGCAGCAGGGCCAGCTGCTCCTGGGCCAGTGTCAGCTCCTGGCTGGTGCTGTCCAGCTCCCGCACCAGCTCCTCGTTGGTCACCTTCAGCTTCACGTTCTCCACGTTCCGCTCCTTCTTCTCACTGCTCAGCTCACAGCACTGCCGCTCCAGCTGGGGGAGAGGGGGGGTGGTCACCACGGTGACCACAGCGGAGGCGATGGTGGACGTTGGAGGCGGACCAATCAAAAGTCATGTAGTCCTCAGAACTAACAGTGCATGATATGTGATGCACGTTCAATAACGCCTTTAACTTCTTCCACGACTCTCAGCGCCTCTGTCGTGGCTTTCAGACATCACCAACTAAGTGTGTAGTGTGGTCAGCGCCGTCGTATAGGGGGGAAAGGTTATGACAATTATAAGGGCCCACAGCCCGCTAGGGCCCACACACAGCCCCCAGTAGCCTCTATGACAAAATGATTATGCATACACTGAACTAATATATATTCATATGAATGAATCCAAATTAAAACAAAGCCACAAATCATACAATATTCTAATTTTAATAATTTCAATAATCCCCTTGGCCCCTTCTTAAAAAATGGTTTGGTCCACACCGCGGTTCGTTCTTCCCAGGGACGTGCACAGGAGTTTTGAGGGGCAGGTGACGAGCGCTACGAGCGGACGAGCGCTATTGCGGGCGCGATTGTTAACGGGGCGTTCGATCGCGGACGAGCACTTTTGCGGGCGCGATTGTTGAAGAACACTCAGAGGGCACTTTTTAATACGAAGCAAAAAGTATGGAAGCATGTATGTAGCAAAATTCAAATGGCAATGCAATTTGCAATTTGCAGTTCAATAAGTCATTGCATTATGCAATTGACAATTCATTATGCAATTTAGTAATGTAATTTGAAAATACGTTATTCAAAGTGTATTTTAATATGCAAAGTGACAATGAAATCTTCAATTCAATTTTAAAAAGTTATAACAATAAAAATAGAATTAACATTTTGTCGCCTTTATTCAAATGGAAAAGCTATAGCGCCCCCGTAATTGCAATGCACTTTGCCACGCTCCGTGTGTTGCAAATTTCAAATGACATTTCAATCCGCAAAACGCTTTGCAAAACGCTTAGCAAAACATTTTGCAAAACATTTTGCAATCTACCAGCGAATAGTGTGTGGGCAGGATCTACGTCACTTCCTCGTAATTTCCTTGTAATACCCTATCTCCCAGAGCACGCACTCTATCAACTGCATCTGTGTCTTCAACACGATTGCACAGCACATCATCTGCCAAACTTCGGAGCGTAGCGACAATCTCCTCCATTGCTGACACATACAAACATAAACAAGGAAATTATGAGGAAGTGACATAGGTCCCGACTCCCGCCCACACACGATTCGCTGATAAGATTGCAAAATCTTTTGCAAAACGTTTTGCAAAGCGTTTTGCAAAGCGTTTTGCGGATTGAAATGTCATTTGAATTTTGCAACACACAGAGCGTGGCAAAGTGAATTCCAATTACGGGGGAGCTTTTTATTATTATAACTTTTTTAAATTGAATTGAGGATTTCATTGTCACTTTGCATATTAAAATACACTCTGTATTTTCAAATTACATTATTAAATTGCATGATGAATTGACAATTATATAATGCAATGACTTATTGAATTGCTAATTGCAAATTGCATTGTCATTTGAATTTTGCTACATATATGCTTCCATAAAAAAGGGCAGGGGCTCAAGCACCCCTAGGGCCCTATGTGTGCACGTGCCTGGGTCTTCCCATGGTTCTTCCTCAGCGGAAGTGAGTGAGCGATGAGACTTACAGTGAACAAACAATCCAATTTAAACTTTAATTGAGATTAGTTGAGGCTTTCATGTGCTCTTTGTTTCACTTGCACATTTAAGTTAAACGCTACATATTTACCTGTGGACTATCTTGAGCCAGGACACTTTGTTTTTTGCATATCAGTGCTTGATTGTTAAATACAATAAATTACCCACACTTATTTGTTGAGTGGTTAATTGAAAATGTATTTGCAATCAGAGGTGTAATAACGTGTTGCAAATCAGGGAAATGAGAATAAGACAATTAATATTACATAATTTACATAATAATACACTTGTTAAGTCGTTAAATGTAAAAAAGGAAACAAATTGGGTGTATTACACCAGGCACCGTCAAGAACACTGAAAAACAAGAACATTTAAGGTGGCAATGAATGGGGTAGAGGGGCCCACACCGATATTCTTTCAGGGGGCCCAGAATTCCTAGCAACTGCCCTGAGTGTGGTATCAATCGAATAGAATCGCACACAATCAATGTGAGGATGACCATGTGCTGGACTTACTGTAGACTGTCGCACTACAGCAGTCCACCTTAGGACTGCTTTAGGATAAACTACAACTACACTGAAGTGAAGTCTGTTCAAATTCAGTTTGGTGCTTTTAAGGAACAGCAAAGTGAGTTGATTTAGAGAGGGACTGCTGGAACGTAGAACAGGTCGGAATCTAACCTGGTTGAAACAGCCAGCCCCCACTCACCCGGTGCTGCTGGTAGGAGAGCTGGTCCAGCTCCCGCTCCCTGGAGACCAGCTGGTGTTCCAGGTCCTGGCTGATCAGCTGCTGCCGCTCGGAGTCCTGAGGAGGTCAAAGGTCAGCTTTCGGTACTCTGATTGGTGGATACCAGGTTCTTTTGCAATGTGACATCTCTGTGTGTTTAGTAGAAAGCCAAAGAACCAAAGAATCAAATAGGGCATTTTCTGATTTGTAACTTAAGTCAAAATTGAATATATGATCATCCATCACACCAATTAGGAGACCAAAGTCCCCTCTTGCTTTCGTTTAACTTTGCTTGTTTTATTTGATGCGCAGCCAAGATAACTGAAGTAAACATTACTGAAAGCATTTATGGGTTAAAAACATAATTTCAGCACAACAATGATCCTGTATGTCTATCACACACAGGACATGTAGGGAATATAATTCTGGAGACAGCCGGACATCTTGGCTTAGCCCTCAGCTGGTACCTTCAGATGGAGCCGCTCTTTCTCGTTTTTGATCTGAGCCTCCATCTCTTCGTACAAGCTGCGTATTTCGCTGTCATGAGTCGCTGCCTTCCTGTAATGAGGCAAGCGGTCACGGGATTCATTCATTCATCGCAAAGATAACATGTGTGACATAACGTCTGTGAATAGCATCAAGTCTACAGCAGTTTACAGACATTCCAATTAGCAACCATAAGCTCATGGGAATATTGACACATACACACACACACACACACACACACACACACACACGCACACACACACACACACACACACACACACACACACACACACACACACACACACAACACCAGCCCCCATAAAGAAGCACTTAAATAAGCTTGCGCACACACACACACACACACACACACACACACACACACACACACACACACACACACACACAAACACACACACACACACTTGTGTACAAATACCGTTCAGATTCAAAGGCATACCAGAGGGCCTTCACAATGCTGAATACCAAAACAACCAATTAGTGAACAGCAAAGACATGGCCAGCTTTGCTGAGCAGTACCATGCAGTGCACCATGGGAAACAAAGGACGACATGGAGTTAAGTAAACAGAATGGGCCCAAACACACACAAACACACACATACACACACACACACACACACACACACACACACACACACAGCTATTTTTCCCCGTGGCTGGCCAGACTTGTGAACATGCCTCAGGATTAGCGGTCACTCTAAAGGGATAAGGGGGGCGGCACTGGGGAGAGTTATGGACAAAGCCCACGTACACACTCCCAGGCTGCAGGCCCGCACACGGCTAGTCATAATAATACACAACCACACACGGCCACACACACACACTCATAACTGACTACTGTGACTAGAGAGGAGAGACCATATGTTTCGTGTAGAGCATCGGTAGGTTAGGCACAATACCACAATCTATTGTTATTGTTCTAATGTTGAAATTCTGATCCGTAGAATTCACTGTTGTAGAAGTAAACAACTAAGATCCTATCCTTCCTTCAATCCTTCCTTCAATCCCTCCTACCTTACTCTGTATCCTTTCTTTATTCCTTCACATCTGTATTTATGTCTTTTATTTCTTTCCATTGAATGAAACACAACGTGTAACTAGAAGTTAAGAACACAAATTTTACCATCTCTCACACACACCCCCCCCCCCCACACACACACACACACACAGACACGCACACACACACACACACACACGGGGGCACACACACCTCTGGAGAGCGCACTCCATCTCCTTCTTGTCCTCCTTGGCGTCCTTGATCTGCTGCGTGACGCGCACCAGGAACTCCTCGAAGTTGGACAGGAGGTGGGGCTCGTCCTTCCTGAGCCGGGCCCACAGACTGCGCACCTCGCCTGGGCTGCAGACCGCCGCGGGAAGGGGGGGTGGAGGGTTAGGAGCCGGCTCACCGCCCCACCAACACCAGACTCACAATACTGGCTGAAGTCGGCCCACTCCGATCCCAACGTGTTCGCCAATGTAAAACTTATTCACAACAACAACAAATTGTGTCTGGCTCGGAGCAGAGAGTCTGAGCCTTCTAAGCCAAGATAAGTTGTTACAATTTAGTCATTTGCCATTTCATTTGATAAAAAGCACATGCCATTTATGAATTCTATTTTCTTCATTTCTGTCAATTGACAGAAAATGTATCAAATGTAATTTTGAGAATCAGTCAATCGTTTAAAAAGTACAACACACATTTGCTGTTTAATGTTGCAGTTGAATCAAATATTTTCTTCCTTGATCGTAATAAAAATGAATATATTTGTATTTCTTGGCTGGCTCTATCAGATGAAGCAAGCCCCTTTAAGCATCACACTGGAGCGTGGTGGCGGCTGTGATGGCATTTGCAATTATAAATTACAGGCCTAAATTATTCATTGATTGACAGAAAAATAATATAAAGTCAGATTTATCAAATATATTGAGACACAGCACATGTCATTAAGGAGCAGGAGCATGAATGTAGACTGTGGGAACTTGGGGTTCAAACCCAGAACCTTTTGGCTGGTATTCAATGTCCCTCACCATGACACTATCACTATTACTATTATTATCACTATAAGTCAAACGGTAAATCACGCAAAAAATATAAAATCGGATTAAAAACATTGAGATATTTACGGAATCGCAATATATATCGACCTCGGTATGTATAAAAATGGCTATGGTTGTGAACTGGTTAAATGTTGTATGGTGAGGTGAGGTCCCTGTTGCCACTCACTCCTCGAACATGTTGCCGGCGCCCAGGCTCTCCAGCAGCATGCTGAAGTGCTGCTCCTCCTCGTCCTCTCCGCCCGCCAGCCTGGCCTCCCATTGGCTCTGGTACAGCGTCTCCTTCACCTGGAGCCCAGGGGCAGGGGCGGGGCTCAGGTCGTCGCCCAATGAGAGCCTCCGACCGTGCAGGAACTGACCTGAGGAGAAACCCCACAGAGGACCTTATGTGTATGACGTCAGTAATCCCTGAAGATGTAGTGAAGTGTTCATCAAACAGGGCATATGTTCATTATCAGCATCATTCATTTACACCCACAAATAACAAAAAATCCTTTCTTCATAATCAGTATAGCCTACTGGCAAGCATATAAATATATATCAAAGGCATATTGTAAGTAAAAATCCATAAAATTAATTTGATCAATTAATATATACTTTTCAAAATTGCTAAATTTCAGGCTTGATAATACATAGATAGAGCTTAAAGATAGATATGTTATGTTTACTTTGCATCATTTGCATTGTAAACATGAAGTGCATGGCATGCACTTTAACATGGAGGCAGATTTATGGGAGATGTGATAAGAGCAGAGATAGGAGCAGAGATAGGAACAGAGATAGGAGCAGAGATAGGTGCAGAGATAGGAGCAGAGATAGGAACAGAGCAACGCGGGCGTACTGAAGCCGGAGGAGAAGGCCTCCAGGGTGAGGTAGCCGTCCCGGCCGGCGTCCAGCGAGTCAAACACATCCTCCAGCTCCTCTGCTGAGAGGGGTAGCTCCCGGTGGAGCCTCTGGAACACACACACGCACACACACACACACGCACACACGCAGACACACAGATATACAAAGACACACACACACACACACACACATATACATACACACACACATATACAAAGACACACACTCAATAAATGAACTGTGTTCAGTGTTCACAGTGTTTAATGAAACACGGTGTGGTTCAATGGTTCAACATTCACAACAACATTCGGCATTGGAACCCGCCATTTCTGTCTAAAAAAAGAGACATTTAACCTTACATCAATCGTTCCACTACTTCAGTTTCTATGTGTGTGTGTGTGTGTGTGTGTGTGTGTGTGTGTGTGTGTGTAGGAGGTTGTTAGTTTATTTTAACAAAGGCACTACATAGTAAGAGATGGGGGGGGGGGGGAGCCTGAATATTGAAAACAGAACCAAAGCAGATGAGGACATTATGGTGTCCTGACAGCGGTTTACATAAACAACGTTGGCATAATAACCGATCACTAATCATCTGTCATGCTGCCCTACTTCTCTGCACTAGAGGGGTAGGTCTTTCTTTGTATTGAGATTCCTTAAATAGTCTTGGCCAGACAAGTATTTGCCATTAATGAGTAGGCCTATCTGCCAAAGTAATTCAAAGACAACTAAAGACACACCATGTCGTTAGACATGTCGTCTTAAACAATACTTAAAATGTCTGAAAAAATATCTAAATATATGTCTCCTCAATTCTTGACCATTCATGACCTGCATTACCACTGATCTTCGGGTTACGATCACATACTCAAAGACACACACACACGCACGCACGCACGCACGCACGCAGGCAGGCAGGCACACACACGCACACACACACACACACACACACACACACACACACACACACACACACACACACACACAGTATCTCTCCTGACCCTCATGTCGGTGCGGGTGATGAAGCCCTTGTTCTCCACGTCACAGATCCTGAAGAACTCCTGGTTCTTGTCCAGCAGGGAGATCCGGCCCCAGTCGGAGCCCCGCCGCCCGGGGGCACTCACCCCGTTCACCCGGCCCCCCTCCTCCATCCCCCCCCCCCCCCCCCCCCAACGATGAAGACGACGGTGGTGGTGAAGAGCTCTCCTCCCTACGGATCAGACCAGCCGCACGCTGGCCGGGGGTCGTGTGGTCGCCATGGCGACGGAGACGGAGACACAGGAAGTGGAATGGAGAGGACTGTGGAGAGACATGTGATACGTTTTTATGGGTTTTGTTGTTTGTTGGGATGGAAATGCCTCAGTTGTTATTTCTGGTTTCTGTGTGAACGACAAACAAGCAGCAGTTGTACTGAAAAGCTATCATAATTAACACAGTATCACCATGGGAACAAACGTTGAGATTGTGCGTTTTAAGTCGTTTGCCAAAGCATCTTGGCCTACAAGGGTGTTTACATGTGATAGCATAACTTCTTTAGAAACACTGCATTCAAAGCACCAAAGTACTTCCCTTATTCTTGTATTCAAGTACAGAACGAGCAGCGGGGGCGGTATACATAACGGATTATCTTAATACTGCATAAAACAAACCACAAGACGCCATAAATCCTCCAGAAATGCCAGTCATGTCAGTATGTGGTTAAGCGTTTTAAAGAAATCTGAATAAGTTGCGTCTCAGTGTGTTCTGGATTTGCTGCTTGTTGATTTGTCCCTGTAGGGTGAAAGGATTTTGGGTTATTGTTTGTGGCTGAGTGTACATCATGATGACTGTCATACACCCAGTAAGGGAGGGTGTGCACAAATGTGCAGACATAAATGTCAGATTACTTCTGATATACAATAACAATGTTGTTTTCAGTGGGAGTAGTGGTGGAGACTTTGGGTTGAACTCCTGGAGACAATTATAACTAAATTGACGGTTCTGTGAAGCAACGAGATGTAGAAAGAGTCTCTGATAACAAATGATAACTATCATAATATCCGTAATCGAATAACAACTCATTAAGTTGTTTTTCTTTGTATAATGAAGGCACTGTTATAATAAGAAGCCAATCAATCATTGTTTGACTTCTTGATTAAAAAAGATAATGAAAGCAGTTATTCAGTATGCAAACAGTTGTTCGCCAACACTCTCCCTAGAGAACAACATTCAAAATTAAATTCAAAATTAAACACCAAAAACACAATAAATAAAAACGTACCTTTTTTAAACCATGAAACCCTCAAAGACCAACGCACTGGCGCCCTCCCACACTCGGTAATCAACAGGGCCTTGTTAACCTGACCGCATCGAGGAGCTCTGCCTAACAGATGAACAAGAGACCCAAGCACAAGTCATTCTGTACCCATGTGATGTCATGGGGCAGAGGCTGCAGGCTCTGAGTGCTGAGAGGAGGTCGTCCTGAGTCCCAGGATGGGAGGAGTGGGGGCTGTGCGGGGCCTGATCTGTAACTATGACTACGATGGATTACAACGTTAAGTAGTACTGTACAAATGGATCAGAGTTACTTTTTTTGAAGGAGTAGACCTTTCAACTTTTTCAGCTTGTATTCAACTTATTTTCAGAAAATAACCTTGTTATTAATTAAGTAAGGGATAATGTATAGAACGCTGGTCATTATCGGTAAAATAAGCCCTGACAGGGCGAACCGGACTTGCTTCGCGCTGAAGGGGCTTGTTTTCGATAATGACCGGTGACATTCTATACATTATCCCGCTTATTACACGGCTACTTTCCAAAACGAAAAAATAACTTCACACGGTGTGTCTTTTTACAATTGATTTGTTAGCAGCATTCGTAGTGTTGATCAGCAGAGAAATAGTCCGCCAAAAACGTTGACATCGCTTACCAACCGAATACGCTGGGGTTGATAAGTTACCGGACTGCTTGCGGAGTGATACGAAAGACGTGAATCAGAGGCAAAAAATCCACTTTCATTGACAGTGGTCATTATATGCTTAGCAACGGTCATTATTGAAAAATAATTGACTGCCGGAAGTTGGGAAGGCCCATGCAAGTGATAGCATTGAGAAGAGCCTTGTAATAACAAACATTAATTGTTATTAATGAAAATAAATAAAGAATGATATATATTTATTAATTCTAACCATTTTTTTTCAAAAACATTTCAAGCTCCAAAGTTATAATGAAAGAACATTAAAAAACAGCAGGCCATTTCTGAAAATAGGATTTTGGACTTTAAGTTTGGGTGGACTGACCCAACACCTCGGACACACGTGACTCCCTGATGTCACACACCATCTTGTGGTAGACAATTGAAAATGCACCTTCATGTAGAGAAGCGTTGTGGACTATAAACAAAACATAAGTATTGTTGCTTAAAATCCAACGCCCCAAATGTATTTATTCAAGTCAATGAAGAAAAAATAAATGCCCCACTCAGAGGCAATTCAGACTGCTCACTTGAAGGAACGGAATAAACTATTGATCAGACATTGTTATAGGAGCACAGGGGAGGAGGACAGCCCAGAAGGAAAGCCGTCGTCTGGTCCTGGGGTCATTTCGGAGGTCCTTGGATCTTCTGCAGCAGGTACTCCATCTGCAGGTTGAGGTTGGGCTGTCCTTTCTTGGTCTTTTTGCTCAAAACCTGAAACGTCTCTTTCTTCTTGTCCTTGTATTTCTGGATGGCTGCCTCTTTCTTCTGCTTGTTCGTCAGAAACTCCTGGGAAACACAGGGCACAGACGGGTTAAAACTAAATCTAAACCGTTGGGAAATTGGGGAAATTGCTTTTGGGGTCGTCATGGACACACAAAAATACAAAACAATCACCTCATTCTTCTTCCTTCTCTTTTCGTTGGCCTCCTGAAACTCCTCCTGTGCGACCTGATAGGAGGACTTCCTCGTCAGTTTCCTCTTCATGCGGTTGCTCATGGGAATAACGGGCACCGGTTTGGCCGGCTCTGGAGAACCCTCCCTGAATACGGACAGAGTTGGAGATCAGTGGACTGTTTGTGAGGGTCAGGATGAAAGGTTAAATCTCTTAAAACATGTGGACTGTGGACTTTTCTATGCCAACATTGACATTGTGAATTAGAACTAATAGATGCATAAAAAATGTGGGGTTTTAAAATGATGTTAAATTATGTTGGACCATGCTTATTATGCACCTGCTCTGAGATGCATTAGCCTCCTAATCTGTCTCTCTCTATGGGTCGTGTTAGTATGTGGTGGCATCTGGTTTCCGTTTCAGGGATTAATATACAGTTCATTATATCATGCCGTTACACAATTGATCCAACATATGACCACATTATTCTCCAGAGGTTTGGTACATGTATGGAACCGGAGTCCTACTTTGGTTTCTCCTCGGCCGCTGGCGCCTCAGGCTTCACCGCGGGGTCTCCTGCCTGGTCTGCACCACCAGCACTCACAGCGGGGGACTCTGTGCTGGCTGCTTGCTGCGTGTCAGCCGCCTTCACAACGGTGCCGTCAGTGTCGGGTGTCTCTGACTGAACACCGATCCGGGAAAGAGCTCTTTTGGATCTGTTGGTTAGGTCTTCGTTCTTGAGCTTGGCGCTCTCGGCCTCGTACAGATGTCTCAGATGCTCCGGGTATTCCTCCTTGTGTTGGGATTTGGGCTGAAGCTTTTTCCTCCTCTCCTTGGTCAGGAGTTTGTTGTACTCATGTTGGACTTTTTGCTTTATCCTAAACGCAAACCCTTGACCTAAATCACAAAGGAGCACAAACATAACACATTATATCCAGTTCCATTATGAGGTGCTCAATGAGTCCAAATATTGATGCGTATAAAAGGGCTGGAAAACAACACACCTTCACTCAAGCTCCCCTCGAACGTCTTGTTGTCCGGGACCCATTTCCTCTTGTTGGGACCACCTCTGCCACTGGGACCACCAGGTCCTCTGTTACTGGGACCCCCTCTGTAAGTGGGACCACCTCTCATAGTGGGACCCCCAGGTCTTCTGTTAGTGGGACCCCCTCTGTAAGTGGGACCACCTCTGTTAGTGGGACCCCCAGGTCTTCTGTTAGTGGGACCCCCTCTAGTGGGACCCCCTCTGTTACTGGGACCACCGGGTCCTCTGTTACTGGGACCCCCTCTGTTACCGGAACCCCCTCTGTTACCGGGACCCCCTCTGTTACTGGGACCCCCTCTGTTGCTACCAGCCCTCCCCGCATAGTTCCCTCGGTTCATCTCGTCTCTAGCGCAGTGAAGTCATCCCAGATCGGATCAAAGTGTGTTTACTATTTCCACGCTACACCAGCATGTATTTCCTTTCTCCGACGCAGGTTGATGACGTACGCAAACCAAGCCAGACATTAAAATCGACTTCAGAAAACAGCCCTGAATGCGGGTTCGTCCGCCTGGATCCATCGGCTCATTTTCCAACTGCTCATGTCTGAAGCTGCTCTGGGCTTGTGGCTCTCACAGTTCGTGTCCTAAACCCAGCCCTCTTCAACTAGCCTCTTTGAAGAGTTTCAATGTCTTCTCTGAAGGATTCTCCCTCGGATATTCGGGCACGAATAGACGAAGTCAGGCGGTTCCTCTCGATAGCTCTGAGTATCGCTAACGCTCACACGGTGGAGTTCTACACGCACGATGTGTGGAGCCGGCTAATGGCTGTCAGCCCAGAGGAGGTTTTATCAGCCATCAGTTCTCAGGACGGACACCAGAGGGCACCAGAACGCAACACAGAGGGTAAACCATAGCAGAACCTATCCAACTCGAATACATCTTGACTCTATTCCAAATCTTATTTTTATTTTGAATTTTTCTGTTTCTTGTTTTTCTTCATAAAGTGTCTTTGATTGACCTCCAAATAACGCTATATAAATTCTATAAATTATTATTATGATCTACCCTGTGCTTGGTGAGATTTAATGTATGCTCTGTATTAATCACAATAATATTCCAACAGACCCTAACTTATTTTATGCATCATCTTTACAGAGAAGCCTAAAACAATATTTGGGTTTTGCGAGGAAACCCACCGCCTGGTTGATATTCATACTTTACTGGAGGCTGCCAAAGCTCACTCTATCCCTGGCCTTGGAGTCTGTCTGTCCAGAGAGCAGCTGATGCAGTCTCTCAGAAAAGACTCCCACGTCTCACCACATGCAGAGCAAGGTAGGAACTTTTTTCATGCTGAGAATCTCATTTTATTTATCCCATATCTCTACACTGAATAAACTATTAACCAAAAGGCCACCATTGGGACTGGTGGTCCCAATGGTGAAATTTGAAATGTCCATATTTCAAATGAATGACGTCTGTTTTCCCCAAAGCAGATACAGAGACTGAAGCGAGCGAGTTTATGAACTCTAAGAAGTCCCACGAGGTGCAGTCCATGTCTGAGGTGGTGTCCCGCCTGGCTCAGGGATGCAGAGTCAAACAGGTAGACACTGTTTAGCAGATCGTACTGTTTTAACTCTTAATCGAGGGACATTGCCTTATTATTGTGGCAGTGGGTTCCCTCATCCCTCATAGGGTACATATTTTCTGTAAAGGTAGAGGATAGTTAAGGTGAAAAGTTCTGGGTTTATTAACCATTGTTTGTTTGTAGGTGTCTTTGAGTGTCAACTCTAATGTTCCCAGCTGGTGGCGTCATCGTTTGCGTTTCAGGCGTCCGCACGAATCCTAACACGAAACCACATAGGTCAGTTTTTATCTGAATCCACCCTCGGAGGTGGTTTCAGAAAGGTGCGTTTTCGGGCAGCGGATATGTCTGGACGGTCGGCCCAAACACACAAGACTTATGCGGTTTCACCAAAAAATTGGCTCCGTGCAGACGGGGCCTTAGTTATGCTGTTAGGATAAGTGAATTTTGTTTTGAATCAACGAAGAAGCATTTTTGCAAATTAGCATTTGATCAAATCCTACCCAGCATCTCCAGATCCACACAGGTTTTTCTGTGGTTTAACTTCAACATAAGTACCCACAGCGTGTGTCCCCCTCTCCTCTCCAGGTGATCGACGTGGGCTCGGGTAAGGGCTACCTGTGCTCCTTCCTGTCGCTGCGGTACGGCCTGCAGGTGTACGGCATCGACTCCTCCAGCACCAACACCCACGGGGCCCACGAGAGGAACCGCAAGCTGAAGCGGTTCTCCAGGGCCTACCAGACCCGCCTGAGGAGTCCGCCTCAGCAGGAGCTCCAAGGTTCAGCGGGCCCCACCGCGGCGGCGGCGGTGGCGGACCATCAGCCCGTGGGTGACGGCGCCCAAATGGAGGACGTCGTCGACGCGGCTGCCGAGACCGGAGGACGGGGCGCGGGTGGATGCACGCCCGACGCGGTCAGAGAAGAAAACGCAGCGTGTCTGAGGGAGGAGGAAGAGGAGGGTGAAGAGGACGCGGCGGCCTCACCTTCCGAGTCGACCGCTTCGTCCGTAGACGCGGGTTTGATTCCCGACGGCGCCTCGGACCCCGACGCCGCGGAGGACCCGGAGGCGGCGGACCCCTTCCTGAGCGCGCTGCCCCTAGAGGCGATGGAGGCGGTCTCCGGCGGCTGCCCCCTCAGAGCGGCCCCCCCCGCCGCCGCGCTCAGCGCTGAGGAGCGCGAGAGGAGGAAGCGGGAGAACCTGGCGAGGAAGGCGCGGCGTGGGGGCGGGCCGGGGGGCACGGCCCTCTACTCGCCGCTGACCTCCTACGTCACCGCGGAGACGGAGCTCAGGGACCTCATCACCGGGCTGCAGGTGGGCCTCGTCTCCCCCCCCACCCCCCTCCTCCTCCTCCCCCACGCCATCGTAATCACGGAACATTAAACACGGTCTAGAACATTCCGGAGGGTAGTAATGTATATCCAACGGTCTGACACTAGCCAAGACCCCCCCCCCCCCCCAGACCCCCAGGGTCTTCTCTGGAATGGCTGTGAAAGGGGGATAATGTTGCCAAATGTGCAGAATGTCATCATCAATGAATGCAGTGCTTGATCTTCCTCTCCCCTCCCCCGCCCCCTGCAGGATGCGGTGGTGGTGGGTCTGCACACGTGCGGGGACCTGGCCCCCAGCACCCTGAGGATGTTTGTGGCCCGGCGGGAGCTGGCGTCGCTGTGCAGCGTGGGCTGCTGCTACCACCTGCTGACCGAGGAGTTCCACCCCGCAGCGCCCCCACCAGGTGATCTACCTGTACTGCAGGCCACGCCCCCACCAGGTGATCTACCTGTACTGCAGGC
>NC_140288.1:9619381-9711881 GCF_964030765.1 Micromesistius poutassou
TTTATTGCTCTGTTTGTTTTATTGTCGCATATGGTATTTCGTCTTGAAATTGCATTTTGTCGATTTTCTTTCTCATTTTCCCTGTTGGACAAATAGCTGAAAGGTGTGCAAGGAAACTTTTTTAGTAATATTTTATTGTAGTTTGAGGTATGTCACAATACCTTAAAATGAATGTTTCCCCTCACTTTCCCTGTTCTATGACAGCTTGGGGAATCGTGAGACTAACTTTAAGTGATGTAAGGAAAGTGCCTTAATAATATTTTACTGTAGTATGACGTATGTCACTGAAGGTGTCTTTTTTTTCTCAAAGTGTGTTTTTCTTCTCCCATACTTTCCCTGTTGGAATACTTAAGGAATATTTAAGGAATGCATGGTAACTGCCTAATTAATATTACATTTTAAGAATATCAAATTGCTGACCCTTGAGTTATCAGATGTCTTTTCATAATAACAGCCATTCTCTTTTACATAACAGCTTATAGCTGGAACCTGTGCGTATGCCTGGTTTCTTGATCCTGGCACACAGTCTCTGGTTTGTGTTCGTAATCATGACCGACTTAGATGTGTTAATGGTCTTTTAATATGAGCAATTCACCAAGTGATATATAGGCTGGGGACATACTTTGGGGAAACTAGCGTCTTCCAGGAATAACTTTCATAGTCACTGAAAAACAAAGAATAAGTATAAAGAATAAGCCTGAGGACTGAAGAGAATTGGCAGCACCGTGAATAAAACCAGTGAATAAAGTATCTCTGGATTCTATGATTCTTTACAGGGAAAACTACATTTTCACCGCATTCTGGGACATCAGGGATTATGTATTAGAGGAGAAACAGTCAAGGGCTGAAATGTGTGGTTTCAAATTATCTTAAAAAGACCAGTTTTCTGGATTAGTCATGAACTCACTATCCCCAAAGCGTATCCATGTGTTTTTACTTATTGCCCATGGAAGAGTGTGGCTATTGATGTATTTGCACCAACAGACCCCTTGCAGTGGAGGAGTAGAACCATGGCCTGTCATTCAAACAATAGCAGAGTGTGAATGGAGAGTCAACCCACTTTGATTAGAAGCAGATTTCACTCTGGTAAGCGCTCTGTGGTCAGCTAAGAGGAACTGTCAGCAAAGCTCACAGATGTTCTGGATTGGAAACTTTAACTTCAGAACCTCAAATAAGATCATGAGAAATCCGGTTTGTCGAATGGTAAAAGAAATGTATTTATCTTGATTTATCTTCACGTCAAATTCTTCTTGGTCCAAAGCATCCTCCTGAATGAGTTGAGCTCTCCAGAGAACCCATTGTGCCCGCCCACTATGAAATCACGTTTGGAGCCACGTCAGGTACATCTAAACTCCAGACATTTTCTGGTTCTTTACTGCTCTTTATTCATCATCTCCAATAGCATGACACAACTCATCATATCTCAGACAAAGAGCTGGCGTGCTCTGTACTTAAAAGCCTAATTAATAGAACGGGCCATAAAGTTTTATGGCCCCCTCGTCTGGAGGGCACCCTGGAGCCGCGTGCAGAGCAGAACGTTCGGAGGCTATGCTGTTTCAGTCTGTTTTCTCTTCGTCCCGTTGGGTCCTGTTGGCCTGTGAGGATGGGTAGCCTATAGGGGGCCGGTCCTCACCCTTGGCTGGCCCTTACCGCTACTTTCTGAGGTTTGGCAGCCCCCACCCCCCCCCCCCAGCACCACCACCCCGACCCACTGCCTGCCAAGACGGGACACGCCCGCCAAACTCAGTCCCGCGGCTCTCCTTGTATGAGCAACATCTGAATCCCCGCCCCCCCCCCCCCCCCCCCCCTATCGCTCAAAACACTGGGTTACCATGGGCTGTGGGCCGTCCTCATTTACCCGCATTGACATACAAACTCACATTCTGTGGCTTTTGGATTTATGGCACAATGGCGATGTAGCAGGGTATAAATACTGCAGTGTGTTGAAGCTGTAGGTCAAAGGAGAACCACGTCACCTCATAAGGGCCCCGTCTGACCGTACGAATGTGATCCACGGTCCTTTATCGATGGCGACCCAACAGTCACTGATCAGCAACGTACGTGTGGGGTGAGGCGAGGTTGAATTTCAACCTTGGGGCACTTAAAACCCATACTCCTCCCCGTCAGCGAAAGGAAGAACTCCTCACACAGTGCAAAACGTACAAGCTTGCATCAACTTTCCCCATTTAGACAAACAAGACAAGAGAGTTAGAAGGGAAAACCAAAACAGGAAATGCCTTACAGCAGTTGCGGTGAAATACAAAACCAAAATGTGGTATCAGATGACTCCCTTACCTAAATCAATAGCCATGTATTGTCTCTAAGTGACAGGGCTGCTCCCCCTTGCCCCCCGTTTTATCGAAACAAGCAAAGTAAGCATGACTATTTTTCCACCGCGGTTGACAATGCAGTCCATACAATCCGACGACCACGACCTCAAAGGTCTCGTCTCATTGTTTATTCTGCTATCGCCACGTCTACTGTACGTGCGCTGGGCTCGGTGTGCACGTTTGGGACCTGCTGGTATACCTCAGGTCTTGGAAGCTGCCTTGAGGAGGATCTAAAATAACAGTCTGCCCTGGTTTGTCCCGCCGTGGTTTGCGTGATCTGAGCTGAACTCTCTTGGGGTTGTTCTGAGTATTTGGCACTTTATGAACCTTGAGGCTGAGACGGTTTCATACTAAGAGGGGGAACGGCCGACCTCAATGGAGCGTGCTAGTCGAGGCCACTCGGCATGGCACGCCAGCACTTTGTGAAAATAGTTACATATATTCTGTAGGTATAGATAACAAAACCTTGTTATTCCGTCGCGCGTATCTGTATGCCTTCAGAAGCTTTGTGTCAATGTAAGCATGGCACGTAAAGAAAGGGCTTTGTGACGCACATCTGGTCATCCTGTGAAAACACAACTCACACGTTTGGACAACATGTGAAGGACCTAGATTGTATCATCATCATCTATTTGCCTGATTCCAGGAGTTGCTCCCCATATAGCAGATATCATAATGTAAATATTGTACAAATGTTAGGATTGCTTTAGCTGATACGTCCCATCCTGCTAGGAGAAGGGGATTGTAAAGATGGTCTAGACCTTTGGAAAACATTTTTTATTTTCAGCCCTCAAAACTTTGTTTCCCTGCATGCTTAGCAGGGCAGTGACACCTTGTTCTCGTAAAATACACCTACTGGCTCTGGCTCGGGGAGGTCAGGACAAGGCCCAGAGACCCAGGCCTCAGACACAACCATTGGTTGGTGCTTCACGTTTCATAAACCTGGGGGTTTGATGGACTGGGGCAGTTGTGTCCGGGTCTGCTGCTTTGAGATTCGAGGGGGAGATTCGCAGGGTAACAAATATTGACTGAAACGGCTGACGAGGTGTGACAATGTTAGCAGGAACAATGCCTTCATAACGTTAGCTTTCAACTGCTCCAACCGTTTTTAAATAATGTGCCGAAGGGCAATAATAATTATTGATGTCTGTGCTGCATCACAATGCGTGTAGTGAGGTGTGTGTGGAGGGGGTGTTGGTTTTATTAAGTTATGATTTATGAACATAACAAAGTCTTTATAGTTTGTAATAACACGTAAAAATATATCCAGGCACCTGTTCTGGTAAATCCTTTTTATGCCTCAGTGTTCTATTCCGTTTTGGAATATGTGATGAGTCAAGCTGCCCGGGTCTGATTTACCGGAGGTAGGCGGTGGGGGGTGGTTTGGCATTCTCCTCTTCCTGTTTCCTCCTGATAAGACCATTAATGGAGGAGTGTGTCTTCCCAGCTCAGCGGAGCCGCAGACGAAGAAAAGGAGAAGTCCTTATACCAGTGTTATTTACAACAGAGATTGCTGCTCCATGTTTTTGTTTGTGTCTGTGTGTATGTGTGTGTGTAGGTCTGTGTGTCTGTGTGTGTGTATGCATCTGTGTGTCTGCCGTTTGGTGAGAGCAATGATGGAAACCGTGTTCCTGGAACAAAAGGGAAGGGTGATCGGAATAGATGGTTTAAACATGACAACAACGGGATTGGGTGTTGTTGTGCTGGCTCTGTCTCCGAGCCCCTGCCCATTCACAACACAAATTGTAATTTCCTGGCCTCGCCATTCCTTCTTTTTGGTGGGGCAGTAAATCATTCCCAATCCGACCGGGGAAAGCCAAACAGTTGTGGCCTGATTGTACCGTCAATGTTTTCTTTTATCCACACGAAGCACATCATCCTTCAGCTACATTTCCATCCTTAATTACAGAGGAGGGTCAGGAAACATTTAGGCCAATTTTCTCCAATTCCATGATTTCTCTTCCCCCCCCCCCCCCCCCTCCCATCCCGTCAGTCTCCTCCCATGCTCAATCCTTGACTCATCCATCTCGCCGGTCGGGATCGAGCATCTCCGTTTTCCAGCACGCTATTCCCGGGGAGGAGCTGTAGCCGGGCTCCGCTGCTCTCCAAAGCGTGTTAGAGATAGAAGGAATGTCTTTATAAATAAACATGGCCACGTCCACCACAGGTGACGCACCACAGGCCCGGTGATGGATGGGAGGAATCTACATTTGATAATGGTCTCCGCTGCCTCGGCCCTCAGCCCTCAGCCCGCAGCCCTCAGGCAGACTGCGTTTATCTCCTTCTGTTGTCACAAAGCTGTACATAGAAGCCAGGGCTAAGGGTGTGCTAAGACCAGTTGGCTGGTATCCAGTTTTATTATCTCCATTATACATTTAAATGTCCATCAGAAATTGTATATACGTTACATTTTTATTTAATATATATTAAATATATAATTTTTATATTAAATTATAATTTCCTGAAAAAATAATTAGTACTTCATCTTTCCCCATCAAGGAATCATTTGTTCTTTTATTGTTATATTTATATACCTCTGCTCATTAATAGAGCAAAAGTATTGTGTAGGTCTGAAGGATGCTCACTTGGTACCACCAAAGCATAGTCACTGTGGTGGTGGATGGGCATTAATTTCATGTACAGTCATGCAACAGACAGGTTTGTAGAAATAGTGTCGGAAAGAGCAATCTATCGTGAATTCTGCTCTCAACAACCCACAGATGCATACGCAGTATATGGTATGGTATGAAGTAGCATAGAATAGTATGGTGTAGTGCACATGGTAGTTGGATAGCATCCTTAGCTTACGAGATGGCTTTAAGGTTCGCTCTGTCGATCGTGTGTCCAACTGCTTCTGCTCCAATGCAGAGGTATTTGATGGCACACTATCTGAAATGCAATAAAACACATTTGTTTTTTGTTATTTTACAAAAGAACAATCAAAAATTATGAATGGAGTCTGAAGAGCAGAAACTCATATAATGCGGGAACCCATTTCTGGAACTTAGTCACTCCAGCATATGCCCCGACATCTTGGCACGAGATCGTCTCTAGTTGTCCCTCTCATCAGTCTCAGAAAGGGAATATTATAGTTTTACGACGTTCGTGTGAATGTTTTTTTATAATACAGTCCCATGGCATTTTTAAAAACGAACCAGAATATTTGGATGTCTGTTTGCAGTTTTGACATACTCTATATTATAGATAATATTATACTTCTAACTGACATTTTATGATGATTATTTCTCGGTTCATTTCTAGAATATATCAAACAAAAAAAAGATCTTCGACCGGGGCCTTTGAAAGCAGAGAACTAATTGGTTGAGTCTGCCTCTGGAGGGCCCCGGGTCCATAGGAGCCCTTTATAGAAAGTTGATGAAGAAAAAATGAAAACAAACCTATCCTTTATCCTCAAGTGCCCTCTGTGAGTGCGGGTTTTGTTCTCCTGTACAATGCCAGAGGCGTCTGAGGGAATACATATATGCTTCGATTACAAATCAGATCCAGTGGAACGCAGAGAGAGGGAGCAAGGGAGAGCAAGGGGGAGCGAGGGAGAGGGGGGAGAGGGAGGAGGGAGAGAGCGAGGGAGAGGGAGGAGAGAGGGAGGAGAGGGAGAGGGAGGAGAGAGAGAGCGAGGGAGAGGGAGGGGGGAGAGGGAGGAGAGAGGGAGCGAGGGAGAGGGGGGGAGAGGGTGAATGGAGAGAATGTGGACACAAGAAGGCCTTTTGAGCAGGAACAGTACAGCGCTTTGTTCTCCAGCTGTTCCCTTGGCGATACCACAACACATGGATCCTCTGCTGGCCAGCCCCATTTGTCATCGACAATTAGGGCCCGGGTTCTCGTTATTAACCAACTCCCCAAACCCCCCCTCCGACGGACGGACAGTGGTACGAGAGCGGCTTAGCGGCAGACTCGCCGAACGCTTTGTTCAGACGAAGAAACCGCCGGGTAGACGTTTCAAAACCCCAAAACAAAAACGTCCGCCTTTTGTGTTTGGAAAGGTCCAGCGACGCTGGCGCTTCTCCGCACGCTGCTATAACACGCCGATACTTTAACTAGTGGAACAAGTGAGCAGAGAGGAGGATCGGAGCGACGTGGTTTGAGTCTTCCTGCTCTGATGCACACACCAGGCCGGGGCAGAAGGAAAGTTGTTTGATTGGCTCAAACAGCGTCTCCCTGGCGAGGGGGACGGCATGCTCAGTGTGGTGAGAGAGAGGCGGCCAAGAAGCCCTTCAAAACCGCCAACAGCGTCCCGGAGTGGCCCGCAAGGGAGGGGGGGAGAGGGAGGATATAGGAGAGAGTGAGGGAAAATGAAGTTGTCACGAAGCCACTTCAGAAAATGATGAATCGGATCAGGCTGTTATTTTTCCCTCTTATTCAGACTCTTACCCTTTGCAGTCTGTGTATGTGTGTGTTTGTGTGTGTGTGTCTATGTGTGTGCTTGTGTTTCAAAACTGGTGCTGTTGTGTATGTGTGTGTGTGTGTGTGTGTGTGTGTGTGTGTGGGTGGATGTGTTTTGCATAAGTAAGTAATCTCATTGTCTTTGCATCTGGTGTTGTTTTGCATATGTGCACAACATTTTTGCACGTAGACGTGTGTGCCTGTGTGTGGAAATGATAATTCAATGAATTCTGTGGCGTCGGTAGAGAATCATCTGAGTCTCAGATCTATTGTTCTCTGGTCCCAGCCCTGAATATGCACCCAAAAAGGTTATTTGTATTCAAGTCATTGTGGTTTTCTATTAATAATAACATTAGATTGTTTTAAATTGCAGCAACCACACTTTATTTGTGTGTGTGTGCGTGCCTGCGTGCGCGTGTGTGTGCCTGCGTGCGTGAGTGCATGCGTGCATTCGTGCTTGTGTGTGTGAGAGAGAGAGAGAGAGAGGGAAAAAATAATTAGGGAGCCTGGATTGTAGCTTTCTTTGATGACTTTGATTACTAGTAATGACAATAGAGAGAATATGATTATATTAATCAAGCTTTCTCATCAATGGCTCAGTATGATTTGCCAAGCTGATGAGTAAAGTTGCTAGTACTGTATACCATTTACACTGATGATGAAAATACACGACAGACAGACAGACGGAAAGCCGAGTAGAGTAGAGTACGAAGTGGAGAGTAGAGTGGAGAAAATAATCGACGACAAAAACACTAAATGAAGAAATTGATGATATAATTAGCGGTGTGAATGTGGCTGCATAAATTACCAACTGCAAGATGGATGGATCTACATTCTGCAGCGCGACTCTGCTTCTAACTGTAGCAGAATCCTTGACACGCTGCGAAACTCAGTCTGAACGCTCTTTGATACTTCACAAGAGGGATTCTCAAAAAGATGTGAGCAGGCTCCCACACAACACCAGAGGGATGTTTGTTTCTTTATTTATTGGGCTGCTCTGAGGTGCCAAAATATATCAAGCATTTAATAATAGTTTTCACGTCGTGTCAGGGAAAAGCCAAGCTTTTTATTGGAGGGACAACGGGGGACAACAATAATCTGTTGTTCTGTTGCAAAATTGTACACTTGGGAAAAAATTGGCAATGAGAATTGCTTTGACACATTTATTGTTTCCTATGAGAGAAAGTACACCATAAAACTGAAAACCTGAAAACCAATAATTGTTGTACTTGATATAAGCTACCAAGTGCTTTTCACTGTGCCCCCCCCCCCCCCAAAAAAAAAAGAATACTTTGCACCACAAAAAACAGAGTTAACTTTGCAGTTTAACGAGCTGTGAGTATTTTTTCCTTCGTGCCTCCCACCCAAGAACTTCTCTGCAGCCCCCTCCTTCCCCCAGGGGAAGTGTGAGGAGCATTAGTTTTATTAGCCATTGATTTCTCTCGCTCTCTCTCTCTCTCTCGCTCTCTCTCTCTCTCTCTCATGCACACACACACGCACACACACACACACACACACACACACACACACACACACACACAGAGCCTCTCCTTTCTGTGGGTCTTGAGGGCTCATTACAGCCTTCCTGCCGACGCCATCGCTCAGCCGGCGGTGGTGCGGCCGGTCCGTCCTTCCACTCCTTCCTGCTGAGCTAGCCTCGGTCGCGGCGCTAGCCCGCCAGGACCCGCCCCTGATTGGCCGATGCTGCTAACGCGGGGCCATCGATCAACCCCCCTGACGTGGGAGAGGGCTGTGGATCGATGCCCTGAGAAACGGCTGATGGAGCGTCGGCCTCGCTGATTGGGTCACCACATTTCATTAGCTTCAGCGGCGCGGCTGCCGGCTTCTGGGTCAACTTACTTGTGGCTGAAACAGTGAATATAATAAGCAGAGCCAGTGGGGTTAGAACTTTCTCTTCGCCAGTGTACCCCCACCCCCCCTCCCTTTTGTAAAAACATAGGGTTAGTGGGGGGGGTTTAAACCTTTAGACTTAAAGATTTTTGCAAACAATTCCAATCGAGTGAGAAACATACATATATTAAATATTGTTTACCTCCATCAGCAGTATAATCTATAGCAGTGATTCTCAAGGGGGTCGCGAGGGCGTTTTGAGTGGGTCGCACAGCATATGCCAAACCATAATCTTTAGAAGAAAACCAATGAATTAAATCCATTGTTAATTCATGTTGAAATGGCTTACCATTGGAATTGGAGTTTAGCCTCAAGTGTTGCAGCTTTTTCTTGCAACATGTATTTAACTGTACATGTGGGCATTGTTCACTACAGCCATATAAGTAAATAAATGGGTAATTCTTTTTGGGTTGTGACTTAATAACTGAAGACCCATGTAAGTCCTGAGGCTGGAGCTGCTCAGAACCACTGCTCTAAAGTCCCACAAGAAGCATAAATTTTCATGTATTAACGGCTGTATTGCATGAAAGCATTTCCAAGTAAAGAAATCATTGTGCCTTGACCCTCAGCCATCAGTATAAACGGCCGTTATAATCCCGCCACTGGATCAAATCGTCTCGCCTGCAGATCTGTAGACGTCTCAACGTGACCCAACGTCACAACGCTTTGTCCCACCACTCACGTGCAGTACAACAAAACGTGTGCAGTAACGCAATAGTCCTGAAAGCTGTTGGGTTTATGACTACTGACCCCCATGGAGGGAGGAGGAAGGAGGTGGCTTTACTATGGATGAGGGGTGTGGGTTTTGGAGAAGGGGGGTGCGGGGGGGGGTGTAGATGAAAGCAAAGGCACTGTTCTAACAGGGCAGAGACGGCTGACTTCCTGACGCTGAGCTCCAACCGGTATGCCTCCTTTGAAGCCCAAATCCCCTCGGCGGAAAGAATTCTGATTGGTTGCTAAGAATCCACCAATATCTGAGAGTGGCCGGTGTTGTGTGTGTTGGAGGTGGTGGTGGTGGTGGTGGAGGAGGTGGTGGTGGTGGTGGTGGTGGTGGTGGTGGTGGGTGGTGGAAGAGGAGGTGAGGTGGTGGTGGTGGTGGTGGTGGTGGTGGTTGGTGGAGGAGGAGGTGGAGGTGGTGGTGGTGGTGGTGGTGGAAGTGGAGGAGGTGGAGGAGGAGGAGATTTATCTTAATCAGGTAGGGGGTTGGCTGATGAAGGAAAGGCAGCTGGCCTTCAGTAATGGGGCACAGGACTGTGGAGAGGAATGGGTTCTTTTAATCATGGAATGGGATTGTGGATATATCAATGGTCCTGTGTGCCCGGACGTTTATTGTATGTTTTTAATGTGTTGGAATCGGTTGAATGGACTTTTAATCAGAATCAATTATCTTTCATTTTTTGAGATCTGTTTTTAATGTGGCAGCTTTAAGCGTTTTGTTGCATGGGCAGAACTATTTGGACGGGCAAAACATTGTGTAGTGTTGTATTTCCTGTTTGCTTAACTTTGAGTTTGAGTGTGGGGGAGGGGGAGGAGTCAGTGAGTGTGGGGGAGGGGGGGGAGTCAGCAAAGGTCATTTACATGTTTGTGTTCAACATAATGCGGACATGAGTCCAGACATGCTTCACTGCTGATTTATTATATAGTATCCAGATACTGCTTCAATAAGTGCTTACTCCAGTCCAAGCCAGTCAGTGCATCAGCAGAAAGTTCCCTATCAAGGACAGTCTCATAATCACCACTCATAAGCACTTGTCATGCATGAATTCATAAGCAATAAATAAGAAAATGTGTAAAGTACCAATGGGTCATTGAGCCAAAAGAAAGAACTCCCAATTGCTTAAATTAAGCAAGAATGCAATGTGTAATTTGCTACATCCAGCCAAGCTGTCCGAATGTTAAAATAGACCTATAGTAGTTAGTTAATTAGCCCAGTCTTTTAGACATTCAACATCCATATTGCTGGAAATGGTTCACTGTGGTAAACTACGAGGAGGTGCGGCAGGATCTGTGTTTTTAATCCGCGGGGAAGATGATCCAGAGAACTGAATCGAGATGAAAGGAGGTGCAAGCTAGAAGCTAGCCTGCTTTTGAATCTGCGATAAGTTTGGCCCGATTCCCCACTCTGTCGTGTCTAAGCGTTGTAAACAATATTCAAAACGATAAAACGACACGCATGTTTTCCTTCCCCCTCGTCGTGTCCTCTGTGTTCAGCTTATTGTTTGGATGCTGTCCCACTGAGTAACTTCACAGTTGGCGCATTCCTCACAAATCAAAAACAAATAGACACCAAATCAAAGACCCATCGCATGTGAACGGCCTCTGAAACCAAAATAAAACTCTAAATGAAAAAGATTTATAAACAAAATAACTTTTGCATTGGCCTAAAGATGAATCTTCTCTCTGTCTCGCTGTCTGACTCTCTCTCCCCTGCCCTCTCTCCCTCCCTCCCCTCCCTCTTTCTCCCCTCCCTCCCCTCACTCTCGCTCATCATTTAATTGAAACAACGTCTGAAGCGAATCCATCGCCAGCGCTGCCGTTGTTGTGGTTTAGTTTATTCATTTTTGACGTACACAGAGAAGCGTCGCACCGTATTACAGCATCATGCCCACCTGTCTACTGTGGCAGTGCAGAACACATTACTTTAGTTAGAGTACAACATATCATACAACTCGTTATCATATTTACAGCAGCCACAATCCAAAAAACATTGTACCTTCCTCACACACACACACACACACACCAACACACACACACACACACACACACACACAGTTTGATGGTGAACTTAAAATGGAAGGGCCCATGGGCACGCCCCCCCCAGACCCGTGTCCCATATTTCTGCCAGTTCACGAGGGATTGAGTGTGGGAAAGTGGTGGCGGTGGCGCTCCTGGCCCGGCATTGTTCTGCCAGCCCTCGGGTCGGACTGCCTGGGAACGCCCACCTCTGGTGCCTCAACAGCCTCTCCGCTGTGACGTAATGCTGGGTGGAAACAGGGAAAAACCTATGTGGAAGTTTTAGCATTTCAGCATCGACCTTTCCTCCCCATCCCCCCCCCCCCCCCGTGAGGCGACTTTCAGCAGGAACAGGAAGTAGAATTCCACATCTATAGGAAGAACAATTGATTAGGAGAACGGCGATCGTTTCCCAAGAGGAAGCAATAGAAACCTGAGTCATGCAGAAATACAATTAATAACAGAGGAAGTTGTTTATCATCTCACAGAGCAGTTATTGGTCTTTCTCTCTCTCTCTCTTTCTCTTGATGGCTCTCTCTCTGTCATGCTCTTTCTCTCCCTGGCTCAATCTCTCTTATTTATCTCTCACTCTCTCAATCTCTCTCTCTCTCTCTCTCTCTCTCTCACTCTGCTCTCTTTGCCAAGTTCAATTCAATTAGATTTGCTCTATTGGCATGAATGATGCAACGCTATTGCCAAGGCATCTTACAAACATTACAAAGCAACCAACAACAAATAAATGCACTACAGAGTTGAAAATATAATCAACAACATTAACAGCATCTCTCACTGTCATCTCTCACTGTCTCCCTCCCTCCCTCCCTCCCTCCCTCTCACCCTCTCACCCTCTCACTTTCTCTCCCTCCCTTCTTTCCGCGGCCTCTCACTTCCCTTATGGATCATAGAATGAAGCCGTCAGTAAATAAATCACGGCTAGTGTATGTCAGCTCGCATGAGCACGCCGGGCTACGGGGATGATGCAACGCGCTCGCACCATGATGGATGGGAACACTCCAGGACAAAGAACCAGTGGAGTTCGGCTCCACTGGGGGGCAGAGCAATGATCTCCAATACGCTGCCCTGTCCACACACTGCCTGAGCGCCCAGTGATTAATCCTCTCGCCAGCTGTGGGGGTGACTGGACACCCCATTGCCTCTGAATGGCTCAACCATCACCGCCTTGAGACCCCGCATGGCGTGGTGTGGGTTACATAACGCGGCCTTGTTTATATGCAAAGTGGATATGCAAATATGAATAATATGTGTAGAGCCTGGACGTATCAATGGAGCCATACTTTTGCATACTCTCCCTGTCTCTTTCACACACACACACGCACGCACGCACGCGTGCACACACACACGCACATGCACACACACACAGGGAGGCACCTTTAATGAGATTATGCAACCCCTGACCGCTGCATGTTTCAGAAACGACATGGGGTCTATGATCACTGTCTAATCCTGTTAGCATTGGGCTTTCACCAAGGTGATGTGGAGCTGTCAAGCACACACACACACACACACACACACACACACTTATAATGCGCTGGCTAATCAACATATAGATGGCTGATAAATCGCCACAGAAGACATATACATGTTAATGACAATTTGATGGTCTGAGCTATGAAATGTTAAAGATGTAAGATAAGAAAGAGTTAAAGCTGACCAGCACATGCGATAGAAAAACAGGAACAATCGCTAACAAAGAAAAAATTTACGAAAATTGCATCGTTAAAAGTTAACGATGCAATGGCACGCAGGCTGATGTCCATTAACTGTGTGGGGTAAGGGTTCTCATCACCCACGACTAAACCTGCCCCCCCACTCGCCATCGGAGCTGTTGTCATTCATCCCGCCTTGAGTACCTTCAGTCAGCCCGGTTTATGCTCCAAACGTTTCCTTCGTGTAGCCGAGGACAGGTCGAGCGCGATGTACCAGACAGGCTGGCCCCAGGCCCAAATATTTACACAGTACTCAAGTACAACATTTACCAACGCAGTATTGATGATCGCTGCAGTGTTGTTTTAATGAAGCGTGTGTGTCAGGCGGGTTAGTACGGGAGCGTGTAAACCGAACAGGCGCCCCAGACGGAACACGGAGCCGGAGGGGGCCGGGGGGGCTGCGTGTGTTTCACTGAGGTGCAGGTCAACACAGACCTGGAGGCTAAACACAGGCTCTGACTAAAGAGGCTGGTGGAGAGCTGCACCACACCATCAACAAGTTGTGTCAAAGCGGTGGAGTTGAAGTCCAAACATTTAATACGGCCGTACAACCGCATAGGGGTAATACCCATGATGATTAGAGTGGACATTTATAGGCAGGGAAGTTCATTTAAACATTTAGATATGCTGTTTATCTATCTATATATATATATATATATATATATATAGATAGATATTTAACAGATATATTACAGAAGGGAGTGATTTGTGTCTGGAGACGTTTTACATGCAAACCTGATTTCAGATTAGTATTTTCAAATCATGCTTTTGGTTAGAAGCTGCCGATAAAAAACAACCTCCGTCTCAGTAAAAGCTTCAGCAGCAAGGCAACAAAGGACAGAACACACACACACACACACACATCTATAGACCTCTGAAGAATAAGTCCCGCCTCCGAGGCTCCCGGTTCCCTCGGTCAAATGTCTATGGGAAATAACATGGGGTTTTTGAATGATCGTACATAGCAAACTCTGTAGGTGGCAAAAAAGTAAAAGCTGCGTCACGTTTTGCACTACACACATTTTCCATCTAGTTTCGACTGTTTTTTTCAATTGTCAGTGCCGTTATAGTAGTAAAAGATTATAAATGCTATTTTAACGGCACCGACAATCCAAAAAGCCAGTCGAAACTAGATGGAAAATGTGTGTAGTTCAAAACGTGACGCACCTTTTACTTCTTCGCCACCGACAGAGTTTGCTATACGATCATTCAAAAACCCCATGTTATTTCCCATAGATATTTGACCGAGAGAACCGGAGCCTCGGAGGTGGGACTTATTCAGAGGTCTATTGGCTGGGCAGAGAGGGAGGGGGCATTGGAGTGGGGCAGTGGAGTGGGGGGCAGTGGAGTGGGGGTGGGGGGCAGTGGAGTGGGGGCAGTGGAGTGGGGGGCAGTGGAGTGGGGGGCAGTGGAGTGGGGGGGCAATGGAGTGGGGGGGGCAGTGGAGTGGGGGGCAGTGGAGTGAGGGGGCAGTGGAGTGGGGGGGCAGTGGAGTGGCCCCATTTGCATTTTGAAACGACACACACACCGGATCACCCCTACCAGTCTGGTTGTGTCTCCATTGAAAGCCGGGACAGGTGAAAGAACCACTTAAGCCCCCCCTACTACACACACACACACACACACACACACACACACACACATACATGCATGCATGAACACACACACACACACACACACACACACACACACACACACACACACACACACACACACACACGAGCACACTTGCTCACGCACATACATACATACAAAAGTATCTATCTACATGCACACACCCACATACACATGTATGAACACACACTCTCGCACACACTCGCAAACACAAACACACATATACGTTCATGCATGCACACACACACACACACACACACACACACACACACACACACACACACACACACTCAATCACTCACTCATTCAATCATAAACCCGCACACAATCAAACACACACACACACAATTTTTCTCGCCCACACTCAGACAATCACACAGGCACACGCTCACAAATGGCTCTCCAAAAAAAACACCTACTCATATGTCCTCAGAATGTCAATGGAAAAAAACACCTCCCCACACACACACACACACACACACACAGACACACACACACACACACAGACACACACACACGCGCACACACGCACACACAGTGTACACACACACACCCAGTGCGCAGCAGTGCATGGTGTGGACCCTGTCCTGTACTTTGTGCGTGCTGAATAGAGCGCGCCCCCCCCCAACCGCCCACCCCCCCAGCAGCCCGCCGGCCGGCCCACATACGGCGGTGGAATACAAAGGACGGCCCCTAAGAGCCATCACTACAGGGGACCACTCCATCATGGCCGCCCAGCTCCCTCCCACACACCCTCCCTCCCCCCTTCAGCCTCCCCCCCTCAGCCTCCCTCCCATACACCCTCACCCCTCCCTCCCTCGCCCCTGTCCTCTCCCTCCCTCCCTCGCCCCCTCACCCCCCCTCCTCCACCCACTGGCCCTGATGAAGTCATCAGCAGCAACCTCCCATGTTGTCACACACACACACACACACACACACACACACACACACACACACACTCAATCAATGCAATTGATGAACCTGGGGACAATGTAAACCTCTACTCACATAACATAATATGTGTACAATACATATTTGTATCATTGCCTCCTGCAGGGACAACACATGTGTGCTAACACACATGCAACACAGTGTACACACACACACACACACACACACAATGCTGACAGCTAATTTCTTTCAAACCACCTCTTACGGCTAATGCGTTCTTTTCAGCTGTCCTCAGTGTGTGTATGGGTGGGTGGGGTGGAGAGGGGGGCGATTGAATATTTAAATTATTTCTCCAGTGCAGTATTCAGTCACTGGTTGTGGCAAGACACATGGGGGGAGGGGGGGGGGGTATAGTTGGGGGGAGGGTGTGTCTTTTGAATTCACCAGGATACAGTAATTGCCGGCAGAGACAAACAGCAGCTGTAAGGTGGAGTGTGTGTGTGGAGGCATTGGAACATGGCTCACATCGGATTGAATTTGATACGGAGGAATACACCCAAACACTCCTCCTCCTCTTCCTCCGAAGGATAAATACATTATCAGCGTTTCACGTCCAATCTGGTTCCTGAGGCGATGCCGGCGGCCGCATTCCAGTAATGCGTTCTCCGCACCTCATCCCATGTCAGGACACACCTCGGCAGTTCATTTAACAACTACCGCACATCACATGAACACACAAATATGTTTATCCATGGCTCCAGTGCGGAGTGAAGGTGTAAACATGTGTTGATGGATCGTCCACTCAGGGAGGGGAATAAGAGAGAAGGGTTGTGTAAACGTAGCAAACTGCATCTCGTTGTGCAACACGAGGCCCGCGACGCAGAGCCTGAGAAACAAGTGTTTGCTTTTCCCCCTCCGGCACAAAACAATGATGGGAAACGGACGGGGTCAGCGGGCTGTCAGAGCGTTCTGCTGACCAACGGGTCATTCCCGTTCAGATCGTTAGGACCACACCTTTCAACCGGCCCTGTTGTCCTGGAGATTGTACATGATGATCGTTGTGTCATTCCCCCCATTCTTCTGCCTTACCTCATTGTGTACTTAAATGCTGTGATTCTTAGCTGTGAGCTGTGTTCTGGTGAAGGGTTCTCTCTCTCTCTCTCTCTCTTCCTCTCTCTCTCTCATGCTCTCTCTCTCTCTCTCTCTCTCTCTCTCTCTCTCTCTCTCTCTCTCTCTCTCTCTCTCTCTCTCTCTCTCTCTCTCTCGCTCTCTCGCACTCTGGCTTGCTCTCTTAATCTACATCGCCCTTGCTCTGAACTAAACATTATCATCATTATTATAAAATACTACTCCCATGTGTTCCAGACAGATAACGGTGTAATTATTTTCCTGGTGCTTAATGTTATTCGGCCATGCCTTCAATAGTCGGAGTGTTGCAGTGTTTTTGGCCATTTCTTCTCCCAGTCCCGGTGGAGTTGGGAGATGAATCTCATTTGTTACGGTCTATTAGCACCCTCCACTCTCTCATAATAATAATAATAATAATAATGTGCTAATTGTCAGATTTCACCACAGCCTCATCACAATGGGGGGGGGGGGTAACCACATGACCATGTTTGTGTATGTACGCGTGACATATGTACATGGTTGCGTATGCGTGTGCAGGGAGCGAAGCTTGTGTGTGTGTGTGTGTGTGTGTGTGTGTGAGTGTGTGTGTGTGTGTGTGTGCATGCATGTGTGTGTGTGTGTGTGTGTGTGTGTGTGTGTGTGTGTGTGTGTGTGTGCACACGTGTGTGTACACCTAGGTGTATTTGCCTCTTGGCACAACACATTATACATTCAGCGGGGTAGAATGTATTTCCATTGGGAGACAGAATGATTCCACCTTTTCGTTTTTATGTGAGCCTCAAGGCACTGAGGCCCATTAATATGTGAATGAATGAATAAATAGGTAAATGTGTTTGCAAACATAGAGATGACCGAACCTCCATCACGCTCAATCATATTCTCTATCAACCATAGGCAACCTTTTCCATAGATTAATACCTCATGAATTACTATTGAATTACTAATTTGGACTTACTAAGTTATTATTAATGACTGACTAAGTAATCACTAATTAACTAAGTATTTACTTAGTGATTACTAAATGAGAAAATACAGTGATGTGACATGAAAACGAGATCATGATGACAATGAATCACTCAACCACTCTACAACTCACGCCATACTAAGGGTTTGTGTCTTTGTGTTTGCAGCCGGGCCATCAAGACCAACCAGGACCTCCTGGCGGAGACCCCCTGGACCAACGTCCTCCACGACGACTTCTGGGGCACCTTGCTCACCCACAGCGGCAGCCACAAGTCCTACCGGCCGCTCTGCACCCTGTCCTTCCGGCTGAACCACGCGCTGGGCGGGCTGCGGCCCTGGGGCTACCACCTGGTCAACGTGGGGCTCCACGGGGCCGTCACCGGCCTGTTCACCGCGCTGTGTCGGCCCCTGCTGCTGGGCCGTGGCGGCGGGGGGCCCCCCTGGAGCCTGCTGGCGGGGCTGCTGTTCGCCTCGCACCCGGCCCACACGGAGGCCGTGGCGGGGGTGGTGGGGCGGGCCGACGTGGGCGCCGGGCTCTTCTTCCTGCTCTCTGTCTTCTGCTACGCCCGGCACTGCGGGCTCCGCCCAGACCCACACCCGACCGGGTCCTTCCAGACCCCCTTAAGGCATTGTAATGGGGGTGTTGGTGGTGGGGAGCGTGGTGCTGGTGGTGGTGGTGGTGGTGGTGGAGGAGGAGGAGGAGGAGGCGTGCTCCAGTGCTGGGCGTGGATGCTGGGCAGCCTCTGGTGTGCGGCGGCCAGCATGCTGTGGAAGGAGCAGGGGCTGACGGTGCTGGCAGTGTCCGCCGCCTATGACCTCTTCCTGGTCCAGAGACTCCGTCTACGGCAGGCACTGCTGCTACTGCTGGGCAAGGTACGTGTGTGTACGTGTGTGTGTGTCTGTGTGTGTGTGTGTGTGCGTGTGCGTGTGTGTGAGTGTGCATGTGCGCGAGGATACGAGTGTGGGTGTCTGTGTGTGTGTGTATGTGTGTTGTCTGTGATTGTTTGTGTGTGCATGCGCGTGTTTGTGTGTGTGTGTGTGTGTTCGTGTGTGTGTGTGTGTGTGTGCGTGTGCGTGTGTGTACGTGTGGGGGCTTCAGTAGTGAGAGGGAGGATGGAGAATGCGTGTGTTAGCTTTTCTCTCGTGTCCCGGTGCGTTTGCATATCTGATTCCCTGTTCCTTCCTGTGTGGGAGGAAACCCTGTTGTCTGTTGGTAATGTTTCTGTTGTGGTTTGTGAATAATGCAAATTAATGCGTTTGTAGTTTGAATCCGTCGTCTGGGAGCTGGTTCAGGATGGGCTGCTGGTGGGAATCGCCCCCTCCACCCATAATCTTTAACAAATATGCTAAACACGTTAGACAGAACAAAGGTTATGCAGAAAAACCTGGATAGCATAGTTTCAGTAAGCAATTAGTGTTTCTGTATCTTGTGTTTCTTGTAGCATCATCAGGCCCTGACACATTCTTGTAAAGATAATCTGGCAATAACACATCAATATGTGGCTACCTCACACATAAGTGATTCAAACACAATTCCCTTTCAGGTAAATAGGCAAGGTATTAAAATTTTCTCTGAGCTTATGCAAAATTGCTAAACTGTGTGTTTTTGGGTTCTCTTTGTACTCTTCCATCATTACGTTTTCTACATTTCACAAAATAATAAGTCAGGTGCGCTCAGGATTTTATAATCGTCCAAACCGCTGTCTTCGCAAAATTCTGTCAACCGTCAACATTTCCCTAAAACCCACGCTAGGCTAACCCGCTGATGGAAAGTTCTCCTGTACAAAACGGAACAAGATGTCCCCCCCCCCCGATAAGTAGCACAATCGATGAGAACATTAAGTCCTCGCAGCTTCACCAAAAAATCCCCGGCCAGATCCTGGCGACCATATGTTGAGCGCCGTAGCGGGAGCCTGGTAGTAGTAGTAGTGGTTCAATGTGTTGCCTTAAAGTCTGGAGGATTTCATCACCTTCCCTCAGCTGTCACTGACGGACTCCTGTGTGCTCCCTGCTGTCACGCTGGCGGGGAGCAGGTATGTCTCCATTGTCCTCTACCTAGTTTGCACAGAAACAATCTCCTTGGCTACCGGCCCCAGCAGCCGCAGCAGACAGGTTGTGGTGCCAACCCTCCGTGGAACAGCGCTGCAAACGAGCCGCCGGCACATCTGGCTCGTTTATCACCATGGCAATAGCCCCTTCCCTCCTCCCCTATTCCCCACAGTCACAGCTATCTTGGCAGGGTGCTCGTTAGGCGAGGGGGGGGCGAGGGGGGGCGAGGGGCGGCGGACCGGGCTATCGGCTGCACGATTGTAGGCCAGACGTCTGGAGGTACACCTGGGAATACAGAGAGAGAGAGAGAGGTACACCTGGGAATACAGAGAGAGAGAGAGAGAGAGAGAGAGAGAGAGAGAGAGAGAGAGAGAGAGAGACTGAGAGAGAGGGAGAGAGAGAGACAGAGACAGAGAGAGAGAGACTGAAAGAGAGAGAGAGAGACTGAAAGAGAGAGAGAGAGACTGAGAGCGAGAGAGAGAGATAGAGAGAGAGAGAGAGAGAGAGAGAGAGAGAGAGAGAGAGAGAGAGAGAGAGAGGAAGAACAAGTGATCGAGGGAGACGGAGAGGGGGAGGGGGAGGGGAGAGATTGAGAGAATGAGAAGAAATAAGGAAACTATGCCCTCATTTCCTTCTTCCCCGTATCTGCCCTTTGTGCCTCTCTCTCCCCACGCTCCAGAGCAGCTCGGCTCTGTGAGGCTCTGTGAGGCTTCTCATTGGGCGGTGTCTGCTGGTTGGAGGGGCTGGGGGCGCTGGTGGAGGAGGCTGCTATGGTAATGGCTGTGCAAAGAATACAATGGAAAGGTTGGCAAGGGAAAAAAATACATCAAGACAAACTTCCTGTCATCGGTTCCACTGATAGACGGGGGTTGTACTACGGTTCCACCGATAGACAGGGGATTGTTCTACGGTTTTAGGATAGACAGGGGATTGTTCTACGGTTCCACCGATAGACAGGGGATTGTTCTACGGTTCCACAGATAGACAGTGGATTGTTCTACGGTTCCACAGATAGACAGGGGGTTGTTCTACGGTTTCACAAGCAGGTGGGGATGCTCTTCACCCCACCTGGACACGCAGACCGCAGCAGAACTCATTCCCTCCTCTTACGAACGCTAATCAGAGGGAAATGAGATTTTGAATGAGCCCCTCTTAGGTGTGTGTGTGTATGTGCAAGCACTTGTGTATTAGCAAGGTTGTGTGTGTGCGTGCCTTTGTGTGTGTGTGTGTGTGTGTGTGTGTATGCTCTCATTTGTGTGTGTACTCATGTGTGTGTGTGTGTGTGTGTGTGTATTTATGTGTGTGTGTGTGTGTGTGTGTGTGTGTGTGTGTGTGTGTGTGTGTGTGTGTGCATGTGTGTTTGTGTGCGCACAATTATTAGGAAAGGGTGCAGCATACACTGCAGTCTAGAATATGGTAATTTTAATGATCATCATTAAATCCTAAAATGATTTTGATCCCTTCGGTCTGTCACCAACAAAACACATGATACGATGGCAGCAATAAGCAGAACTGCCCTCCTGTGACTGGGTGTAGGAGCAGCTCTAAACTGTTTCCTGCTCTTGCATTTCAAACAGGGGATCGTGCAATCTGTATTCTTGGCAGCAGGAAAATAATTTGGAATCAGAGGGCTGAATAACAGGTATAATTTGAAGGAAAACATGTTCAGGAATCCTTCCACGGAACAAAGACAGAGCAGCCAATCAGTAGAGAAAATATTTGATGCTCTTCCTTCTCAAGCTCCTCAGAGAATCGCTGCCTGTTATTTAAAAAAAAAAAAAATTCCAGACCTTTTCCTGCTCACTCTGGTTAAGGTCAGGCAGATGATTCTGCACGCTGACCGCTCCATGTTGGGCTGATTTTCCTGAAGCCGGAGGAGCTCAGCCGTGAAATGGTGTCTTCTATATTCTGCCTTCCACATTGGTTTGGCTCACAGTAGACCTTGTTTTCATGTAAATAATAGAATGTAAAGTTGCTTATCTGGCACAAGAGTCCCTGCAGTAGGAAATTAATTCAAGCAGCACTAATAACATTGTGTTATTTAAACACGCAACACATTGTTGCGGCTCCAATTTCGATTGTGTAACACATTAAGTGAGGAGTACATTGCGGATATTTACATTAAGGTTGTACAATTGAATGCAGCCCATATCCACAAAGTAATTGAAAAGCTGAAAGTGTTCCAGATTTCCACATATGAATCATGATAATAAGATATGAAATTATCGCCATACAATTCGTCATGAACTGATTGTGATACAGATGTAATGTGGCTCATCTTACCTGAGCTAAATATGGGAAACCACATTTATTTACTAGGGGAAAATTGTTTCAAATAACTCACTAATCATACAGTATGGTGGTGTGTGGTTTAGACAAAATAAATGCCAGATTTTCCTTGTATTATTATAACAGTATTCAACATGGATACATAAACATAAACAAAACAGTAGTGCCTGCTTCACAGCATAAAATATACAATATAAATAGTGATTCAAACACAGCTTCGACATAGATCAACAGCATATGGCAAAAATTAAGTAACACAGCAGTGGCTTAAACCCAGTGTTGGGGGTAATGAAGTAAAGTAACGCATTACACTAAAAATATCAGTAACCACACTACTTTACTAGACTAAAGGTTCCTGCGTTCCTGCGTTACCCAAGTTGTTTACTGTGTATGCGTGCTGCCTGTGTGTGTGCTGCTTGCCTCGGCACGTTGCCATATTGATCGATTTGAGTGACGTAGCTGCTGGTGCGAAGGAGAGAGGGAAATGGAGGTAGAGACGGAGACGGAGACGAGCGCTACATTGCGGTTGTAGCAACACCAAATCAAAGTGTGACTGGGTTGTTTGTGTCCAAACCAAAGGTAGCTTTCTCTCTCTAGGCGTCCCGACTCTCAGTAGTTTGTGTAAGAGAAAGCTTTTCTGATATCCTGTCTATGTGTTATTTTGCTTTGTTGATAAGGCCGGCATAACCGTCTGGGCAAAATGTGTGTTGGAAGTGCTTGTGTATCCCGGGTCAAGCTCTTTAAACTGGTCCTTGAACCCTGTAACCTCTACCCCAGAGATGGGTCTCAGACCTGCCGCTATCGCTGGGGTGATCTCTCTAGACCGGCTACCGAAATCATCCGCAGTGTCGCCTGAAGGCTGCGGGGGAAGTTGTTGGTGCTTGGCAGCTGTTTCATTTGTGCGACCATCTTCATCATTCATCATCCACATACAGATTTATGTGGATAATTCCACATAAAGAATTAACGACATATTAATGTCGTTAATTCCAAATAATACGCCACTGGTTATGTCTATACATATTTGTTTCATGTAAATCCTTAATTTTAAAAAGTTGTACTCAATACGAATACACGTACCATTTCACCCCTTTTACTTACCTGTAATTTACAGCCTTAAAAGTGAGTTAAAAACCATCAAAACATACAATATTAAAAATGTAGCTACAAAAAGTCGCAACAAAATGTGCAAGTGCTGCACAACCAAGTAAAACAGCCACGGTACAGAGGGCAAGAAGCACCAGAGGAACCTGAAGCAGCCCTGCAATGATTCCCCCTCTGAAATACTGGCGTCTTCCCTGCTCTTACTGGATGTACTTAACCACGCCAGGACGGTTTACGAGCAGTTCCCCACATCGATCCACCGTGCTGGCACTGAGCTGAGCATGATGAGGGGTTGTGGGGGAGACGTTTGACGTCTGACCCCGCTCATTATGGCTCTTTGTAGCAGCGGTATCGGGGCCCTGGGTGCGGTACTGTGGGGGTAATTAGGTCACTTCATCAACGTCAGGCTCCCTCAAAAGGCGAGTGTGGTGGAACCGTAACGTGTCGGATGAGCTGCAGGTCGGCCAAATTCCGACACAAATGAAAAGCTTAACCTCTGCGAGACCGGAGAGGGACTGCTGTCTGCGCCCGGTGACTCTTCATCATGGCTCTGTTATCTCGGCGGTATCAGGCGTCACGTATAAAGGCTGCTGAGATGGCTGCCATGTAAAACACATTGTCTCATGTTCTTAAGTGTAACAGGTCGTTTGTTGCTAATTGATGGAGAACTGTTCCAAAACATGCAACATAAATTTATTTTGAAATAAATATAATAAGAAGTGTGGTGCAAGTCAGTATAAATGAAAGTAATCAAAAAGGTCATGCGAAGATCAGTCCATGTGTTACAAACAAAGGAAATCAAATGCCTGGAGGAGGGAGAAGCCAGTGGGGTATACTACGAGCCTCGCTGAACATACCCAGGCTTTCTTGGGAAAACCTGGATGGACAGAGACGCAACTCGCAATCAGAGTTAAATGGTACTATGACACTCACTTAGGATTCGATTAGTCGAGCCAGGTTTTCCGTTCTAGGTTCAACGCGCGTTCACGTGAAAAGGGTGTTTATCGCGTAATTTTACAAACTTTTGTTAAACTTTACAAAATGAATAGAGCAAGAGCAGTCTATTTCACTCAAGTGGAACAGATTGTCATAATTAACACCTAGGAGTTCAAAAATCTGATAAGAGCTAGGGGCAACACAATTGCACATACTGGCTAGGGAGGCGTGCTGGCAAAAAATTGTGTAAATTTGATCGTGTAAATTCATATAAGTGAAAGGATTCTGCATTTAGTCTATAAAATAACTATGCCAAATGATGAAAGAAACAATCAAAACAATCAAAATAAATCAATCATAACCAATCAATCCAAAACAAGTAGAAACAACCAAAAACAACAAAAACTCAACCACCACCAGCTATCTCCAACCAACACTCATACACACTTCCACTCCTCTCGCCCACCAGTCTCCGGACCTCCGGACTCTTCTCACTGGGGCCATCCATACAGAAATTGTATGAATAAAAACATCGGCCAAATGGAAAATTACCTAAAAATTACCTATTATCTAAATAGACCTTTTTTTACTCTCATAACTTTTAAGTTTCTATGGAACAAAACACACCCGCCCCGTCCTGGCGGCCCCCCCTGCCCCCCACGGAGAGTGTGGTGACGTTCACCCTGAGAACTCCTGCTGGTTTGTGTCAATGCTTAGAAACACTAAACAAGGATTTAAGGCGTACTGTATTTATAATCTAGCAGATACGGGATACATTTGTATATATTACCTAAGCCTTTTACGTTCTGTTTCTTGAAACATATTTGAATCCATGTAGATCCCACATTACTGTGATGAAGGCAGTGCGTGCTGATAATGAACGGCACTGTGCAGCAGTACAGGCTGGGGAGCTTAGTGTGTTGTTACTAAGGTTAGAGAAAGAGAGGGAGAGAGAGCGGAATAGCGTCCCTCAGCTACGAAGAAGTCATAGGATAAACAAAGGAAAATAAAAAGTAGAAGGGCTAGATGATCCCTTAAAGATTATGTTTCTAAATGACGGGGGGGGCCCTCTATGACATGTAAGACATGGTGGAGTCCCGTTAGTTCAAACACTCGGCGGTCAGCAGATGTTGGCTTTGACAGTGGGCTGGGGACTGGGCCTGACATCCACTAAATCAAGACAAACATCACATGCAGTGTCATTTTTCATTGCTCCATAGCTCGACGCAGGTCCCACGATCCCCCCATACTTAGACACAGAGCTGTGATATCCAGCTTTACCCGGGCCATACAGATGCCACAGATACACAGCTGTTTCCTGGACAACTGGCGGCAAAACCAAAGGCAGTGAAGTGAAATACTGACACAGTGGGGACATACATTTTAGTGTGAAATGTCAGATAGCACACTGATTAAGATAAACAGAAGGGTTTTTCCGGGGGAAGCAGAAGAAGAAAATAACACAAACTGGCGTCTTATCTTACAAGAACAGAGACATTTTCAACACTGCAGGCATCTCCCCAGTGCACTGTATAGTATAGTGTTAAGCCAGCAATAGGTTTACTAGTCCTCAAATGGAAGATCCTAAAAGAGATTGGGAGGTAATGTAAAAGGGCATCTCCTGGTGCAGACATGCCAACTACAATGAATGTGCCATAGTGCGAAATAAGAAAACACAAGAGAAACACTGAACAATCTGAATACTGAACCTGCAGACTTCTTATCAGAGTCAATTTGAGCAGTCTTAGTCGCACACCATTGAAAGACCCATTTAGCCACAAGACCGTTCAAATTGATTAATCCTATCAAAAGATAGCATTTTGAGTTCTCTATAATTGATTGGGCAGTCAATTAAGGAGCTATTAACACATTGGGCCGGGCCATAAGGGGGCGAAATGAAGCTTATTCTGCAAAAAATCCCCAACGGTTTTCTTGCTGGAATTGGTTTATGTTGGGATATTGAACAGAACATTGGATTTCTCAGGCAGCCTTCTCCCTTGACAGGCAGTGGGAGCTGTACCATCAATAAAGCCAAACCCTTTTTACACACAAGGCAGTCCATCTCGTCCTCGGTTCCACCTTTCAACTGGCCAAATCAATATAACATTTTAACCCCTTTTATACTCTTTCTCACCGATCCTCTTTCCTCCCAAATATTAATTGGTCTGCCTTGAAATACTCTCTGCACTTATTGACGACTACATCCGTGTAAACATACCCATCCTACACTTTATCTCAGAGAAGGCTTAAGCTTCTAACACATCTTCTAAAATCCTAGTTGAGTCCCTGGGGATGTCAGCTGGCTACTCTTGTCACACAAGTAATTTCTAAACCTCTTGTATTAAACTCTGAAGTTGATTTGACTACAAATGCCTTAATGGTTTTTGTAGTTATATATATATATATATATATATATATATAATATATATATATATATATATTATATATATATATATATATATTATATTATATAATGCAGCCATTCAAGTGTCTTTTTACCCTCACCAAATCACTGAATTAATTGGGGAGATCAACGCACCAGATCGCAAGAGCTACCAAGCAATAGGCTTATCTCTCTAGAGAGCCCAGAGGGTCATAATCTGTATAACCCTCGATTGCTGCGTCGCTATGTAGAAATGTTCAACTTATTTTCCCTTCAGCAGTGGAATTAACATATGGGCTGGAAAAGCTTCTTACAAAGAATATGTTGCTGGGTAAGTTGGATGAAAGAGCTATGCAGCTATGCTTAACACAGTGAGTGTGGCCAATCCCAGCCAACCCCCACTGCCCTTAAGGTCATTAAATCAATGTATCGATAAATTGGAAGAATAGATTACGGAGACAGATTAACTCATTTATCCTATGATAATCATATGGAAACCATTTTCTATCATGTACCGATAAAGTAAACTGGGTTGAATTAGAATTGGAAGAATTCACAAGGTTTATAACGTGCTCCCTATGGCCTCGTACTTTGCATTGAAAATAATCGTGTCGTGATGAGGATTAGGTGTTAAAGAAGTTGTGTGACAAAACAAATTATCTTAATTCCAAGCTGATTATGAGTCACACTGTGATCCTGACATGCAGCCAATACTTCCCCACTCAGAGCTGACCTCTTTAGATCGACCTCTCCCAACCGGGGGTCCGGTACTGCAGGTGACAATAACATGATAATAACATAGGTTAATAATACAGTTCATATAGTATTATGACTTGTTATTCTTTCTTTCAAACTACACAAATGATTGTTTACCTGTAAATAGTGGTGCTTCAGTTGTAACCACTGTTCCTGCTCTCACTGCACACGTTTATTAATCCATTTTTTACCGTTTATATATGAGGTGGTCTGTGACAGAATGCTGATTATCCAGTGGTCTGCCAGAAGTCACCAGTATGGAACAACTTGATCAGAGTACACGTCACAATGAACTGGAGTGAATGATGGATCACTGTTTTGAAATGCAGATTCTGAAATTGTCAATTCTGTCTTTAATTAAGCTATCTATTGACTGGTTGATTGATTGAACTCATGACTTGTGAACTATGTCATGAATGTACTTTGTGGATATTGATAAACCTATAAATCAATCCAACTGTCACCAGCATACGTCCTCATTTGGGATGCAGCTGTGGCACACGGAGAATAACATTGTTTATGCTTTGTCTGAACAAATCTTTTTTTGATATCAGTGTAAACGGAATCTAAATGGTCTTTGTTTTTTTCCTAAAATTCTAAACTGATGTGTTATTGTCTTGAACCTTATTGAACCTTATTGTACATGTAAATCCCCATCCATATATTCATATCCGAATCTCTGAATTTGAATAAACCTTCCATAAATAAGACTCACACATTCACAAGCTTTAACACCCTGTCAACCGGCTTTCCCATTAAACTATCGTTCCTGTTTCCTTTTCCTGCACCACAGAAGAAGAACCTTCCCGTCCTGGTGAGTCTGGGGGCCCTGGCCTCCTGGGGGGTGGTCCTGCTGTCTGCGCGCCTCTACTGGATGGGCAACAAGCCCCCCAACTTCTCCAACTCGGACAACCCCGCGGCCGACTCGCCGCACCTCCTCACGCGCTCGCTCACCTTCCTCCATCTGCCCGCCGCCAACGCCTGGCTCCTCCTCTGCCCCGACAAGCTCAGCTTCGATTGGTCCATGGACGCCCTGCCCCTGGTCAGGACGCTTGCTGATTGGAGGAACCTGCAGACGCTCGTCTTCTACTGTGTTTACATCCTCCTGGCCGTGTCAGGCCTCCGGGACCCTGCCTGCTCGGCCAATGGGACCAACGGGAAGGCCTCCGTGGCCAATGGGAAAACGGCCTCCTTGACCAATGGGAAAGCCTCCTCGATAGCCAATGGGAAAACCATCCCCAACGGGAAGTCCCTCCCCAACGGGAAGTACATCGCCAACGGTAACGGCTACCACGTCCTCGACGCAAACCACAACACCCACACCGAGATCGGGTCCCAGAAACCGGTCGCCAACGGGGCGGCCCGGCCCCCCGCCCCGTCCCGGCGGCCCCCCCTGCCCCCCACGGAGAGCGTGGCGACGTTCTCCCTGAGCCTCCTGACGCTGCCCTTCCTGCCCGCCACCAACCTCTTCTTCTACGTGGGCTTTGTGATGGCGGAGCGCGTGCTGTACATCCCCAGCATGGGCTTCTGCCTGCTGGTGGCGCTGGGGGCGCGGAGCCTGTACGGCCGGCGGCGGACCAGAGGGGGCCGCGCCCTGCTGCTGGGGCTCTGCGGGGGGCTGGTGCTGCTGAACGGGGTGAGAACCGTCCAGAGGAACAACGACTGGAGCAACGAGGAGAACCTCTACAGGTCTGGGATCAGCGTCAACCCCGCGAAAGGTGAGGCCGTGATGCTAGGGGTTAGAGGGGGGGGGGGGGGGGGGACACACTGATACTGGGACATACTGGGACACACTGGGACTGGGACACTGGACACTTTTGGAGACTTGGTTAATGTGCTCTGATTTGTCGTTGTCGTCGCTACAACATTGATCGTACTCTTCGATTGCTTTCGGCCTCAGCCTCCAGGCTCTAATGATGAATGCTTTAGCTTTGCAGCTTGCAGGCAACTGCAGAAGAAGTGCTGTGACTCAGCACTCAAAAGAAACGCCGCCCATTTTAGTATCACATAATCATGTTGCATGGAAACTCTTAATGATTGACTATGTATTGGTGAATACATTAGCTTATGAACTGAACAGGATGTTTGTGGGGGAATATTGTATTCACATTCTAAAAATGCAACCAATACCAGACAGTAGAACCGTCAGAAGACTCCGTGTAGAACCTGTAACTGACACGTTGCCTCTGCAGCCTGGGGGAACCTGGGGAACGTCCTGAAGAACCAGGCCAAGATGGCGGAGGCGGAGCGCGCCTACAGGAACGCCCTGTTCTACCGGGGGAACATGGCCGACATGCTCTACAACCTGTGAGTGGCAGACACGCCTTCCTCTGTCGCCTCTAGGTGAAGGTTCCACATCATACGCAGAGTGGGACAAGTCGGGAAGGGAAAGATACAGTCACGCAGAGAGTCACACGCAAAAAGTGGAGAGAAGATGAGAGAGAGAGAGAGAGAGAGAGAGAGAGAGAGAGAGAGAGAGAGAGAGAGAGAGGGAGGCATTAGAGTAGTAGTGTAGGGTTATGACCAGGAGGGAGAACAGAGTTGCCTGATGATGTAAGGCCCTGGCGCGGGGAGCGCTGAGCCCTCTCCTGACCCCGCTGGCCTTCCGTTTCACTCCCCTCTGTGATTCGATTACGGAGCCTGGAGGAGAACATGAGGCGGCTGCTAATACCCGTGTTAGCCCCGGGTCGCCCATGTGCCGGAGCCCCAAAACAGCTCCGGGAGTGTTGCCCTCATGGACACCCCTCTCCCTCCCTGCCTCCCACTCACCCCTCTCCCCCTCCGCCTCCCTAACCCTGTCTGTCTCTCTGTCGCTCTCTCTCTCGCTCTCTCTCTCTCTCTCTCTCTCTCTCTCTCTCTCTCTCTCTCTCTGTCTCTCTTTCTCTCTCTCTTTCTCTCTCTCTCTCTCTCTCTGTCTCTCTTTGTCTCTCTCTACACCCTCTTTTGCTTTCCCGCTTGTCGCTTAAAGCTGGTAAAGCGATTTACTCACAGGAGGAGGTGGGGAAAACAAATGATGTTGTAGTATTGGGAATGGAGATGCCATCGCGGTGTGATGGATGATGGGTGTGCGTTGGGATACTCACACGCAGCATTTTGTTGGTCATTTTGTTTCGCCGCCCTCACTCAATGCCCTTGTGACATCTTGAATTTCCTCTTTGCTCAAAGAGCGAATTCATTTTTCTTGCTGAATTCTGGAAACAGGATAGCTGTGGTGTGAGAGAGAGAGAGAGCGTTTAGAGACTCCGGGTCCGGCCCCTGACAGCCCTAATAGAAACATTGTGCTGGTCAGAGCACAGCCTTTAGATATGAGCCTGAAGACACACAACATACATCAAAAAAATAATAATAAAAAAAAATATATATATATATATATATATATATATATTTATTTATTACACAGCTTTGTTAAATACTCGTTTCTGATCCATTACAGCATTCAGTGGCCGATTATTTCTGAATTGCAGACCACTTCGTTGAATAGCAGACCGACATGGATGCGATTTTCAACCCTAACCCTATAATCGAACGGATAATCAATATCTTTTAATGGAAGCAATTCAATAATTTCTAAGTCTAAAATGATTGATTGATTTAGTAAGTAGCCGTGATACTGCATCATCCTGTGTGTATATATATATATATATATATATATATATATGCTCATATTTTATTTTATCTTCTTCATGATGAAAGTTTGTAGACCATATAATATGAAATAACTTTTGAGGAACATTTGAACATTTTGTTCTGATATGAACTTCCTTCTCCATGTATTCCACTAGACTACCTCAGCCCAGCGCCTCACACACCACACCACCGCTTGATGTTCTGATTAACTGCTGCAGACCGACCCATCCTTGACCTCTCCTCTGTTCTCCAGGGGCCTGCTGCTGCAGGAGACGGAGAGGTTCCCCGAGGCCCTGCACTACTACAGGCTGGCCATCGGGAGCCGACCCACCCTGGCCTGTGAGTAGCCCTCCACAACACAAGGCCCTCGTTATGAACCTGCTCAGTGACGCGCCCCGACTGCACCGGGGAAGCGAGGAAGCCACTGTCAACCATTACAGATTTCTCGCGGGAACGCCCTTCACTTTGTGGCCCTTCACTTTGTGGCCCTTCACTTTGTGGGCCTTTACTTTGTGGGTCTTTGTTGAACAGTAATTGGATGGAGGCGGTCGTCAGCCATTACTGCGTCTCACCGCTGCGTTTCCCCCCATGTTTTAATTGATCGCTGAGTGAATGAGATGAAGCCGCAGCCACCTGCTTCACCGTGTGGGCCGGCTCTAAGGCTGTTTTAGCTTAATGACAGAATAATGAGATTGAGGCGTTCTGCCTGTGCAGTCCTGGGCTGTATCAGCCGGCGCTGTTGGACGGGCAGAAGGGAAGGCTTATTTATTTATTTATTTATTTTCTAATTATATTGAACTTCTCCTTTCTTTTCTTTCTTTTCTTTCTTTGCTTGTTCTTTGTGTTTCTGTCATTTTTCTCAGCTCGTATTTTGACGTTTGCATTTTGTCTTTTTTTCTTTTTTTTGCACATGTTATTGTTTAACCATCTGATAAAAATCCGTAAAAGTCTTTACACCTTTTGTGCAAACCTCTCCTCGCCTCTCTCTCCCCAGCTCTACCCTGTGGACTGGACCCCAACCGCCTGCAGTTAAACACATGTCTCACCCCCGCCACTCACCCCTCTCTCTCTCTCCTCACCCCCACAGCGGCCTACCTGAACACGGGCATCGTCCTGATGAACCAGGGCAGCCTGGAGGAGGCCAGGCGGACCTTCTCCACCTGCGCCGAGATCCCTGACGAGAACCTCAAAGACCCGCACGCCCACAAGAGCTCCGTGACCAGCTGCCTGTACAACCTGGGGAAGCTGCTGCACGAGCAGGGCAAACAGGAGGTCAGCCCGGGCTCTGCTGGGTGGATAGTCCTACCGTCTCACTGGGGGATAGTCCTACCGTCTCTGCACCGCTGGGTGGATAGTCCTACCGTCTCACTGGGGGGATAGTCCTACCGTCTCACTGGGGGGATAGTCCTACCGTCTAACTGGAGGGATAGTCCTACGGTCTCCCGGGGTGGATTGTCCTACCGTCTCGTGGGTCGGATAGTCCTACCGTCTCGCAGGGTGGATAGTCCTACCGTCTCACTGGGGGATAGTCCTACCGTCTCTGCACCACTGGGTGGATAGTCCTACAGTCTCACTGGGTGGATAGTCCTACCGTCTAACTGGGTGGATAGTCCTACCGTCTAACTGGAGGGATAGTCCTAACGTCTCTGCACCGCTGGGTGGATAGTCCTACCGTATCATTGGGGGGATAGTCCTACGGTCTCCCGGGGTGGATAGTCCTACCGTATCGTGGGTCGGATAGTCCTACCGTCTCGCAGGGTGGATAGTCCTACCGTCTCACTGGGGGGATAGTCCTACCGTCTCACTGGGTGGATAGTCCTACCGTCTCACTGGGGGGATAGTCCTACCGTCTCACTGGGGGGATAGTCCTACCGTCTAACTGGAGGGATAGTCCTACTGTCTCTGCACCGCTGGGTGGATAGTCCTACCATCTCACTGGGGGGATAGTCCTACCGTCTCATTGGGGGGATAGTCCTACCGTCTCACTGGGGGGATAGTCCTACCGTCTAACTGGAGGGATAGTCCTACGGTCTCCCGGGGTGGATTGTCCTACCGTCTCACTGGGGGGATAGTCCTACCGTCTCACTGGGGGGATAGTCCTTCCGTCTCTGCACCGCTGGGGGGATAGTCCTACCGTCTCTGCACCACTGGGTGGATAGTCCTACCGTCTCGCGAGGTGGATAGTCCTACCGTCTCTGTGGGGATAGTCATTATTAGGAGTTGATAGGAGCCTCTATGTTCTAGTTTTTTTTTATAGGTTAGACATTTTATTTGACATATGTATGTATGTGTGTATATGTGTATATGGTCTATATTCTAATTAAGGTTGCAACAAAAACAACACAACAAGAATAGATGCTGCCACACCCCTTTTTTTCTTAAGTAGATTCATTAAATATCATTATGGTATGATAAAGGGAATATGGGAAAGCGTTGAAACATATTGCCTATTCCCTCTAAATACGGAGTAATGCAGATTAATTTCATTCATCCTGATAAATTCTAGAGTCATTCATTATTGTCTATAAATTCCCGCCGTGCTACATTGGAGGCCCCCAGACTTCACAACACATTCGACGCCATGCTAATGTTATGCAGTGCAGTGGTTCCGGTGTGCTGGAGATAAGGCCTTTAATGCACTCCTGTGTTTCACCAGACGGCTGCATTAGCCAATCCCAGCCCCCCTGTATCATGTCAGCAATTTCAATATGCTAATTAGGCTGCCACAAACCACAAACATGATTGGCCGGGCTAACCGTTCCATTACCGTCCCCGCAGGAGGCCCTGTCCGTCTACCAGCAAGCCGTGCACAAGATGCCCCAGCAGTTTGCCCCTCAGAGTCTGTTCAACATGATGGGTAGGTCAGCACTGTGGACACGTACTGGAGGTGGTCTATGGTCGCACACAGACACACACATGCACGCTCACACACATGCTTGCTTACACACGCATGCATGCTCACACACATGTGAGCATGCATGCGCAACCGTGCATATGCATGCTCTCACACATATGTATATGCACATGCACAGACATGCATGCATGCCTTCACACACACACACACACACACACACACACACACACACACACACACACACACACACACATGCTAATAAAGTATGCCAAACCGTTTGGGTTACAGTATTACACACAGTATATGATTCAAAATTCTTTATTCAATTCTAAAAGCGATTCATACATTATGTGTGGTTTAATTGCCTGTTTGAGAAGGATTTGATCCATATTTCATTTCCTTATGGTGTGTTTTAACTGTTTCATGGCCTATTTATTTTGATTTACTTAAGTCATTGAATTGGGTTATAGCTGAAGTGTGTGATGTGGCCAATTACACTTTGTACCCCAGCCAGTAAGTGAAACTGCAGAGCCAGAAGTTTCACAACCATGTCTCTGAAATGCCATACAGCGTAAACTTTTAGACTGTAGCTTAGCTTTTGCGCTGGCTTACTGTTAGCTTAGCCTTAGCTTAACGTTTGCTTAGTGTTTGTGAGTTGTAGCATTAGTGTTGGCTAGAATTTTTCAACAAAGAAAAGCAATACAATTAGCGTTCTACGTTTCTTGGTTCTCTCCATTCATCAACGTTCGTAACAGACCTCAGCACAGTGTCTCTTTATTATCAACACACATCTCCAGTTCTTAGAAATCCAGCTGTTCAAGTCAAACTGAATCAGGGCCAGAATTGCGACGGACCCAGCAGTGGATCTGTCTCTTCCTGCAGAGGATTATCAGATAATCCCGCTAACAAATCAAGTCCTTCCTTCCTCATGTTTCTGTTGCTAATTACATAAATGGTTGGCTGGAGATTGTAGAATATGATGTCTGCGAAGAGAAATGGGATTGGATACACAAGACTACTTTGCAGAGCAGCAAGGGAAGGCTGTTTGGTTAGGTGCAGGGCGGTGTGGGTGTTGGTTGAATAAGCAGGGGGGAGGTTTAGCGATGAGGGGGCTGGAAGATGCTCTGTTGCCTCTGGCAGTGATGCAATTCCCCAAACATTAAATTTCTCTTTTTTTTATACCCTCACGGCCAAAATGAGATACATTGTTTACTTGGTTCAACACAAATCTTTAATGTTGTTTGGAACTAAAACAAACGTGCTACTTCTGAGATAGTACAGCACTTTTGTAAGTATTTATACAACCATTTGAGGAATGCTCATTTCTGGGTAGTTGGAGCGAGGTCTTATCAGCTCTGCACCTGTTCTGGAACCTTCTTCCATCCCGTGGTGTCCCAAACCTTCTTATCTGCTCCCCAGACTCGCGAGGAAGGCAGAAAATGATGGCATATATCGATATGCCATCATGTTCTGCCTTCCTTGCGAGGAAGGTAAAATAGACTCAGGCAGCAGAGATGTTTTTTTGCTTTTAAGATTACTCTTATGATGTTTGAATCCATTCGTACGTATAGTAAAATAATTACAGTCATCTCAAACCACATCAAAAGTAGGTGTAAAACCCTCCTTTTCAGAATATAAATTGAAAAAAAAGTTTTTCACACGTGTGATTTACCTAAAGCGCGTGTGTGAGTTTCGAAGCGCATCACTTCAAAAAAAAATTGTTTAAAATTACCCGGGTTGTTTGATAGGTTGTTTTATAAAGAACAAACCCTTTTTTCTGTCGAAGCGTACCGCACTAAGAAGTGCAGCAGTGGCTGCTATTGAGCTGCTGTGCTCAGCTTAATCATGGACTTGAGTGGACGCTGCAGTTTTAATAGGCCAGGAGTGTATTATCTCTTATAGTGTGGATGCAATCATCTAATAGGTGTACAGTTGCTCATCGCCGTGACGATGGGAGCAAAGTTTAATTGGATTTTCAACTGCTCCAATAAACATCCTGGGCCAATTTGAAGTGTGTGTGTGTGTGTGTGTGTGTGTGTATGTGTGTGTGTGTGTGTGTGTGTGTGTCTGCATACCGGTATGTGTGTGTGCGCGCCCTTTTATGTATGTCAGTGTCTGCATTCATGTGTGTATCTGTTTGTGAGTATATGTGTACGCATGCATGGTAAATGGTAAATGGTCCTCATTTATATAGCACTTTTATCCAAAGCGCTTTACAGTGTTGACTGACATTCGCCCATTCATGCACACATTCACACACCGACGGCGGAGTCAACCACGCAGGGCAACAGCCAGCTCGTCAGGAGCAATTAGGGTGAGGCGTCTCGCTCAGGGACACCACGACACTCAGCTAGGAGGAGCCGGGGATCGAACCAGCAACCTTGCGGTTACCAGCCAACCCGCTCTCGCATGCATGGGTGTGTCTATGCATGTGCGTTTGTCTATGTATATACCTGCATGTGTGAACGTGTGTGTGGAAGGGAGGCGGTCCCCAGTCCTAACGCCACTGCCTACGCTGCAACCAATCATCTCCTGATTCTCCGTTCCTCTCCCCCGGGGTGGAGTGAGTGGCAGCAGCGGTGACCTGTGACCCTCTCTCTGTTCCAGGCGAGGCCTACATGCGGCTCCAGCGGCTGGACGACGCGGCCCACTGGTACCGGGAGTCCCTGAGGGCCAAGCCCGACCACATCCCCGCCCACCTCACCTACGGCAAGCTGCTGGCCGTCACCGTGAGTCCTCTCTCAGTCCCGGCATGGAGGGAAACTATTGAAGGCTTCACGTACATATACTCTCTCTCTCTCCTTCTCTTTCTCTTGACCCCCCAAGCCTCTCACAGTCTCTCTCTCTCTCTCTCTCTCTCTCTCTCTCTCTCTCTCTCTCTCTCTCACAGTCTCTTTCTCTCTCTCTCTCTCTCTCTCTCTCTCACAGTCTCTCTCTCTCTCTCTCTCTCTCACAGTCTCTCTCTCTCACAGTTGCTCTCTGTCACTCACAGTCTCTCTCTCTCTCTCTCTCTCTCTCTCTCTCTCTCGCTCTCTCTCTCTCTCCACCTTGATGTTGAGCTCTATGTGTGTGTCTTTCTCCCTATCTCTCTCTCTCGCTCGCTTTGTGTGTGTGTCTCTCTCTCTCTCTCTATTTCTAGTTTTCTTTATCTCTCTCTCTATCCATCAAAAAACGTCATTAATACACACACACATAACTTGCTCATAACACACACACACAGACACACACACACACACAGGGTTGGCAGAAGTACACGCTTGCATTATTAACGTAAAAAACGCAAGTGCTAATCTCGTACCGTTTCGAATCCTCAAATGAGATTATAAAGCGTTATGTCGCCCAGGGCGACGGTGGATGTGGTTAGAGTGAAGAGGAGTCAGGGCGACGTGCTGGATCCCGATCTCAGCTCGATAATGAGGCCGGCCGGAGTCACTGAGGGAGCGTGGAGACCCAGTTATGCACAACCAAGTCGATTTCATTCGCCGAAGAATGTTTGTCGTTTATCTGAGACGGGGAGAAACGACGTAAGAGGGTCAGGGGAGTTGAGCAGGAGGAGAGGAGAGGAGAGGAGAGGAGGGGAGAGGAGAGGAGAGGAGGGGAGAGGAGAGGAGAGGAGAGGAGAGGAGATGAGATGAGAGGAGGCTGAAGCATGCGTCTTGTGTTGGCCGGTGGTGTGGCGTTTGCGGCTGTTGGGTCACGGCGGATAGCAGTGGGGGCTTGTGTCTCTCGTCACTCATTGGCTCAGCCTGAGCAGATAGAGGCTCCAGCGAGTCATTGTCTTCAGCCCTGGAATACACAGCGAGGGCTGGTCTGTCTGTGGTGCAGACGGTAACAATACAAGTACAGTACAACACAAATACAATACAATACAATAAGTATACAATAGTTATATAATTATATAATTATATGAAACCCACTGTTTTAGACGCTTAAGCACAAAAGCACTTCATTCCCATTCAAAGCGAGCAAAGAAATGCAGCATGCTACGATTTGCTCCATTCAGAGGATATGATTATTTTTATGTGATGGGATGGAAGAAGGCAAAGAAACGTCTTCCTCCTCTGTGTATCTTCGGCCGCCGTGTTCGGCAGCAGAAGAGCCCTGACCTGGGGGGTGCTAGGGGGAGTTCTGAGTGGAGGAGGACAACGGTCTCCCATTGGTCGAGGGGGTGTTGATGGACATGTGGGGAAGTCGTCCACCGCGCTCCCGGGGGGAGAGGGACGGGAGAGGCCGCTCCTCCGATTTCCATAACGTTAAAATCCTCATCTTCGGAACATGTGGGCGGCTCTGGTCACCGTACCGTTCCTCTCCACTGGAGCGTGACCCACTAAAGCCCGGAGCTATTGGAACATTATAGATCTCAGGTGGCTGATGACACGCACTCCCAGCATGCATCTGGTTGGAGTCAAACCAACGCGGCCTTGCTGGGGAAGCTGGTCCAGAGCCACCGTTTGAAGCAGCACATCTTTCACAACTCTTTATAATGGATGGCTGTTGTGCCTGTGGTTGTTAAACACACAAATAATGGGATCCATTCCTGTAGATACCCCATCTGAGGGAGTTCTAGTTCCACACACACACACACACACACACACACACACACACACACACACACAGGCCTATTCGTGCTTCTGGAAGGCACTAAGCAGAACTAATATATTACGTACTTGGAAAGTGACACAGTCCCCTAATGAAGGAAGGCTACAGAAGAGCACAATCTGTGTGTGTGTGTGTGTGTGTGTGTGTGTGTGTGTGTGTGTGTGTGTGTGTGTGTGTGTGTGTGTGTGTGAATGTACGAACATTCCTGACTCAAGTAACGGGTTATCTGAACATCTAGAACATCCTGTAATTATTCAGAAAGTGTCATTTTAAATGAATAACTTGAGTTCTCAAATGTGACCAGGCAGAGAGGTACATGGCCTGTAACAGAAGCCCATTTTAACGGCACTTTTTAAAATCATAGCAACAAAGTTATCATACTATGGTACCATCCACACACACACACACACACACACACACACACACACACAAGCACTCACATGCTCATCGGCCGTGAAATGCAACTTTTAGTCATACTGATGGTTCTGGTGGTTAACTGCCTGGCAAAATGTAATTAGGTGCAACATGCAGAGGGGTGATGAATAATGGAGAGGGAATGACTTAGTGGATCGCTGGCCCGTGCCAAAACGTCTCCATTGATTATCCTTCGCAGAGGCCGAGGGCGATAAGGGGGCTAAAATTAGGCTTCGAAAACTGCCGATGCTAAACAAACTGTGGACCCTGATCAGCAACGTCTTGTTCGTCTTGTTTAGCGTTGAGAGCGATCGAGAAACAAATAAATTAATGCAACGTTCAAACATTCATCATTTGGTTAATTGGTATTATGTCAGAACTGATATTTCTGTGATTTGACAAATTATGAGTCCTCGACATTATAATGTATGATTATTGATCTGTTTTTGAGTAAGTGTCTTGTTAGCTGTTCGGGCTGGGCATCATTCATGATGTAAGACACTATTATACAATAACAATCCAAAATCATCATCATCACCAATTGAGGATAAAATAAAGACGGGTTTGTCAGCTGCTGATAAGGGATCTGTGGTGGACTGTGATCGCCCAGACATCACCACCATATTCATCTGCCCCGGGAAGAGAACTACTTCTTTAGCTGTGCGAGCATCAGTCAGACATCAGAGAGAGAGAGAGAGAGAGAGAGAGAGAGAGAGAGAGAGAGAGATGTCCTCCAGGATGTGTTGTGTGTGTGTGAAGCGTTCCCCTCTCGATAAGATGGACGCTGAGAATCCTGCCCACTGAGCCATCTCTCTGTCTCCTCTCACATTTTATCTTCTGCAGCGAATCTCTACCGCACCCCCCCCCCCCCTCCGCCACTTGCATTACACACACACACACACACACACACACACACACACACACACACACACAAACACACACAATCGTGGGACAGCAGATGTTTTCCTAGCTGCCAAAGGTCTGGACATGGAGGAGGAGGTGGAGGAGGTGGAGAAGGGGTGTATACTGAGATGGATTTCTGAACCTTTCAACGCTACCTGACCCTCTCTCTCTCTCTCTCTCTCTCTCTCTCTCTCTCTCTCTCTCTCTCTCTCTCTCTCTCTCTCCCAGCGCCATGGGTGCGCAACTCTGTTTCTGACGATCGTGGATCTATGGCTTATCAAAGCATGTGGGCATGTGTGTTTGTATGTGTATGTGTATGTGTGTTTGTGTGTGTGTGTGTGTGTGTGTGCGTGTGGTGCGTGCATGCATATGTTTGTGTTTCTGTGTGTGTGTGTGCGTGTGTGGGGGGGGGGCATCGTAGGCATTTTAACTGTTAGTTTAGTTCATTTCCCCATATTATGCCACCGCATTCCCACACACCACTTCAAGCACACACACACACACAAACACACACACCCAAACACACAGGCTCAGATAAGAGTGGCCTTGCAGGGTTGGACATCTGGTGCTCTCCCCCCCCAGGCCATGGGCCCCAAAAGCAGACCCCTGGAACCTCTATGAACCCCCCCCACCCCCACACACACACACACACCTTAACCCCCACCACCACCCCGATATCCCCTCTACATAACCGCTCGCTGGGGGCAGAGGAGATTGGATCGGCCCGGGACAACAGGTCAGCGAACACTCTCTTAATGTAATTACACGACTTCCTCATCGGATATCTCCATCCCTCCGTCAGTGGTTCTCAGAGTGCTGCACTCAAGCTGCAGCCGTGACCGCACTAACATGTCCTTCCTCTAGGGGGTGTATGGTGGTGGTTTGGTTTAAAAAAGGCCGGCCCCCTTTCTATGTCCATGCGAACACTTTGATTTCATTCTCAGAATACAAAGCGTCTACATTACTTCTTTGTTCGGTTAGGATCTCAGTGGCTAGTTCATCTCCGTATTATGGATTTTTGAGATTGGTCATTTCCGCTTCTGGGTGCAAATATCTCAAGCAATGGCGGCGTCTCTAACGCGTTGGTTTTTAGTGTCTTGTTAAACACCTCCTTCCCAGATTCTGCACTGGGGGGGGGGCAGGATATAGTATGAGGTGTGAGAAATGTAACATCGAACTAAAGAAAGTGAGTTGCATGGGAAATGTTGCCTGTGGTGGTACAATAAAGAAACCACTTTCAGCTTCAAAATAAGAGCAGCAATAACAGAGGAAAAATATACGCATGGTTTTAAGATTTGATAAACAAGTTCAATAGCATTCATCATGGATACATTTTTGGCAGGGGCAAAGAGGAACGATTTGAATAAAATTGCATTTTTATTCAAATCTGCATTTTAATAAAATTCTGTCTACATACTTGTTCATTATTCTACATGAGACACACATTGTTTTATCCTTATTATGAATTACCTTTTGTGTGGTATGATTGTTTTTTTTAATGAGGGGGGGGGGGGGAACATTGTGTAATGAGGCCTGAAAAAAACAGTTTGAGAACCTCTGGTCTAGATGTTGGCTTAAACTCCGGGGGGGCCCAGAGTCAAGGTGGAGTTATTGTGCAATTGTTCACGGCAATAGAAAGTGTGTGTGTGTGTGTGTTAGTCACCCTAGTGTCGCCATATGGTCTAAAGTCGTCGCAATGCGATGCTTTTGGGTTCATTTGTTGAGTTGAATGAGAGTTAAAGGCGCTACAATGTTAGGGAAATTTGTGTGTGTGTGTGTGTGTGCACGTCTTTGCCTGTTTGTTTGTGCGCTCACATGTGTGAAATTGTAAATGTGTAGACTACCACAGTTTACCACAGTGGAAAAATCCCATTATTAAACCCAGCTGTGTGTGTGCGAGTGTGTGTGTGTGTTTATGTATATGTATTTTTGTGTAGTATGTGTAAAGTTTCACAGCGTACCACAGAGGAAAGATGGCCTTACTAAGCCCAGCTATGGTACAGAGCTCAGCCGTAGCCCCCAGGCCCGCTGGGCTGAACTCAGAGCAGCAGAGTGGCTGACAGAGGAGTGGAAGTTGTGGTTAGCTAGCGCTGCTATTGATTTATGATCTGAAGCCTATATGTGCCTCTGGATGCAGTTAGCGGCAACGCTAGTCCTGTAGCTACAACAAGACAGGCTAAATACAGTATCGGATGGTGAGACTTTCTAACAGGTGACTGTCATTATGATTTATGAGATGCGTTTCACACGCAGCCGCTAAACTCCACATCTGGAAATCGGAACCATCCTTCTGTTGATATCTGACGTCCCAGGCTATCTTTATAGTCGACGTCTGGAGACGTGAGCGGCCTAAACGTGTGTCCGTTAATTGATTGAAATGACAAACGCAAAGAGGCGGAAATAATCCAGTTCTCCAGTCAAACACCCTCTCATTCGCTTGGAGGAAAATGCAAGGAAGGGAAAGGGCTCATAAAGCACAGCTAATACGCCCATTTCTTTGACTCTGTGTTGAAAACGCAAATCCATCGGCAATATGGAAACAATCAGTGCCGGAGCGTAAACAAGAAGATGTGAAGCAGGGGGAGCCCTGGAATACTGATCACAACTTTGTAGAGGCTCAGGGTGACACACACTCATACGGGGTTCAGCTGTTGATTCATGGAAACAGTGGTGGGAACGCTACAAGTCTTCTATTTGTGTGCGTGCGAGTGTGTCCGCACCTCTATCCGGGATCTCAGGCTGTCATGTTATGCAGAGGAATGAAACAAATTGTTGCACATGTAGAAAAGACTCCATGGCTGTGTCTGATTTCATCCGTGTTTCATCTCTCTCCTGCAGGGACAAAAGGCAGAAGCCGAGAAGTACTACTTGAGAGCCATTCAGCTGGACCCCACCAAGGGAAACTGCTACATGCATTATGGTATGCTCTCCCTTTATCAACATGACGTGATGTTGTATAGGCCCCACATGTGTTTGCAATATCAGTTGAACTTTAAAAAAAAACTGTTAAGAAACAATGGATTCAAAGTGTCATCTTTCCCTCCACAATGATATAACAGTATTGTGGTACTTTGTCTCAGAATTAGTTATATAATATTCATTTCAGAAATATATGTTAATTGCAAATGCAAATTTGTATTTTAAGGTTTTCCTTAGAAAAGGTCCACAACCATAGTTGTGAAAAATGACTTTGAGTCATTTAGTTTAGATTTACTTTAATCTCATTTAGAGGCACCTTTTAACTTCTCACTTCCAGGGAAACGGGTGTGTTTAAGTTCTCAGCCATCAGAGATATAGCACAGAAAAGAAAATGAACTAAGTGGTGTCTGAGTGAAACCCATTGTGTATAATCCACTGGTCTCCGTCCTGATTGCCTCCATCTCACCCCTCACCACACCCGCTACCCGGTACATGTCTCTGTGTCTCTGTTGGCGTGGGCCCCGGGGGTCAGGGTGAAGTTGCTGTCTTTGGCCCCTGAGTTGTTTCCCGTTACGGGCCCTCGTACCAGAACTCCTTTCTTGTACTTTCTGTTTTCCTTTCTTCCGCCGTTATCTCGTAGGCTGCACTGTAGGTACTGTTTGTTTTCCCTGCAGGCTCCCATTTCTCTTTATCAATACAGCAACACTCCCATTCCCCACTCCCATTCCCCACTCCCATTCCCTTTCTCTTTATCAATACAGCAACACTCCCCCCACTTTTCCACAGTCTCAGTTCCAGGTTCTTGTTGTTGTATGTGCGTTGACGTAGATCCTTTTGGATCTGTTTGTCCACTGATGTGTGTGTGGGTGTGTGTGTGTGTGTGATTGAGAGAGAGAGAAAGAGAGTGAGTGAGTTAGTGTGTTGGTGTAGGTGTATGTGTATGTGTGGGTGCATGCGTTTTGTATATGTATGCGCTTGTGTGTGTGTGTGTGTGTGGGGTTCTCTATGCCAAACAGCCCATCGCTGACACATGTGCGCTCCAGGAAACACACACACAGACACACACACGCACACGCATATTCAATTCCACAACAAAGAAAGCCAAAGCCAATGACGCCATTGTTTACGGGACCTGCATGAGAACAAGGATGTGAAGGGTTAACGTGGCTGAGATAGCTCAGACGACTCAGGCTGCTTCCTATCTTCCTGCGATTGTCCGTAGTAACGCCTGTTTGCATGCAACAAACACACACACACACGCACATGTGCCAGGCCGATGATCTGTTTAATACAAGACGTTCCCGCGTTTCCATAGCAACGATAGGGTACGCCGTAAGGCTCCAGAAGCACGGATGAACTCTCGGACCCGACCCCCATTCAGTAGGATGATTACTGAAATGTGAATTTAAGTATGTGTCTCAAAAACACTCCCCACCACTACCGCACACACACACACACACACACACACACACACACACACGTAGGAGGACAGTAGGAAGCCAAGGAGGAGGTAACATCTGCAGCCAGTCTTGCTTCCTAATTTATAGCTGCCGAGCACCGACGCCCTGGGGAGACGCCGGCAGGTGGTGGGGCACTACAAGAGAACCTCTGACTCACACACACACACACACACACACACACACACACACACACTACCGGAGCCACTCAGCGTAGCGGCGACTCCCAGCCCGTTTGGTTCTTTCGACTCGTTGCTCTTCCTTTCCTTTGTTGTTTGTTTTGTGTTCTTCCCGTGCGGCTCTCTTCCCCTGCGTGGATCCATCATCCGTCGTTTGTCTGCTCCTTCCTCTTCCTCTGCTTCTTGATGTTCTTCATCAGAGGCACTCGTTGCTTCCTTCCTTCACGGTGTCGTCCCTCTTCATCTTCATTCCTGTTACGTGCTGTCACTTGTGTTCATGCTCACGCCATCTGTCAAAACACCTCTCTCTCTCTCTCTCTCTGTATCTCTCTCTATATCTCTGTATATCTTACTCTTACTCTCTCGCTCTCTATCTCTTCCTCTCTCTCCATCTATTTATCTTACTCTCTATCTCAGTCTTGTACTCCTCTTCTTCAATCTCTCCCTCTTTCTGTGTATCTCTATCTCTCTGCTTTTGTCTCCTCCTCCATCTCTTCTCTCTCTATCTCTCTCTCTCCTTCTGTCTCTCCATCTCTTCATGTATCTGTCTCCCTCCCTCTGTCTCCATCTTTCTATGATTCTCTCTCCCTCGTCTCTCTTTCTCTCCATGCCTCCCTCTCTACCTTTCTCTTTCTCCCTTTTCCTCTCTCTCTCGTCTCTCTCTCTCTCTCTCTCTCTCTCTCTCTCTCTCTCTCTCTCTCTCTCTCTCTCTCTCTCTCTCTCTCTCTCTCCCTGTCCTTCTCACTCCCTCTCCCTCTCTCTGTAACTCACTTGCTTTTAATATCCGTAATCTTGCGAGCTAGTTGATAATTCAAAGAGATAAGCAGTAAAGTGCTGTAGGACTTAATAGCTCAAGGTGTTTTCCTGTTGTAACAGTCAACCACTCCACATCAAACCACTTACCCAACCAATAAGCCTCCATCCTCCCCTCCTCCCCCTCCTCCTCCCCCTCCCCCCCCCCCAACCCTCTGCTCTCTGGGCTCAGTGCTGTAGTGCTGTGTTTCACCTCCGCCCAGCGCCTCTCACTGCGTTGTAATGTGAGCCCTTTCTCCTCTCCTCCTCACCTCCTCCCTCCTTTGGTCTTCAGGGCAGTTCCTTCTGGAACTTTCTCGGCTGGAGGAGGCGGCGGCGATGGCGGAGCGAGCGGCCGAGCTGGACGGCGGCGAGTTTGACGTCGTCTTCAGCGCCGCCCACATGCTCAGGTCAGATCACACTCACACGCAAAGATTAAAACACACGTCAACAGGTGAGGACAGCTGGAATGGGCCGTGAGCTGTTGCGTATTACATCATCCTGAAAAGTTATTTTTATCTCCCCCCCGCCCCCCACACATGAATTTTATTTGAAAAGCACACAAAGAAACGGCCCAACGTATACACACAGCTGCGTTACATAACGGTGTTTCAGCCACCTGAGGGGGAGGATGTCAAACCAACCCGCATATTTCAAAGTAAAAGCGGTAAATATTTGGGCACTTCGGAGCCCGTCGTGGAAAAAATGATCAGACCGATGTGTTGGTTCATAGACATGCACAGAACGCATCGCAGGGCAAATGAACCGGAATCCACCCCGTGCCCGGCACAGTCTTGGACGGGTGTTCACCTCATTCCTGTTCATTCCACATATCTGGGAAAGCCATTAGCACGCTGGCATCCTTCTTCCACACAAAGGAGCTCCAACCACAGAGGATCGCTTCAAAGTTAAGAGTCCCTGCGCTTTGGGACGGAGGTTTGGCTCGTGGAAAGCGTGAGTAAATCTACGTGACGGATTGTGGCTGCCTGCTCTCGCCGCTCTGACAGCCTGTTTTCATCTCAGACCCCTCACTGTGACACACACTCCCTATTTATTACGGGCCTGTTGCGAGCCTCACGTTGGTTATTAGTGCCTGGGCGCCATTATCTGTTGCACTAAAAGATAAATACAGATAATGAGTATCTCATAAAACAACAACATTAGTGGTACGTAGTTAAAGTACCCTTGTCGCCCTGTTGTTTGAAGGACTAAACGGGGCGGAGCTATGAGTTACCCGTCAGCCTAGATCGCACGCCGGCACGGTTTCACGTCGGCCACGTGCCAAATCGGCGGAGACACATCGCACTTCATATTGATCGCTGCATCTGGAAAACTCTGGAAAACAGAAACCCTCGCAAGAAGCTGCACACGTCCGGTTGCTCCCCTTACTCCCGCTGCCGTCGGCGGTGAACCTAATGAAGACGCGGCCGAGAACCGGCCAAAGGCTTGTTTCCACGATGGCGGCTGACGGATCGCCGTGGTGCGTTTCTTTTTTTACACAAGCGTACAAACGACAGAGAGTTCAGTGTGAGTTCAGCGCGGCTCTGGCCCCCCCCCCGGTGAGGGTGGGTGGGTGTGTCAGCTGTCAACCTGCTGGCATGCGGCTCCCCGGCGGCCCATTAGGGATTACGCAGAGTGCTCACGGGAAGTATTTCTTTGCTAGTTATAAGAATGGATGGCGCTATTAGGCAGCCCATCTATTACTCTCCCTCATTTGTGTGTGTCTCTCTCTCTCTCTCTCTCTCTCTCTCTCCCTCTCTCTCTCTCTCTCTCTCTCTCTCTATCTCTCTCCAGGCAGGCCAGTCTGAACGAGGCAGCGGAGAGACAGTACGAGAGGGCAGCCAGCCTCAGACCAGATGTGAGTGATGTGTCTCACACACACACACACACACACACACACACACACTGTCCATGTAGCACTTAAACTGACTGTCCTACACTAATGTACACCATCACAGACGTTGACCTTCCTGTTTAGGGGTACCTTTCTTCACTGACTTAAACTTGAAAGTCGGTTGTTTTCCAAGGGGCCATCCAGAGTCTACAGCCTTCACCATTACACTAGTCCCCATTATGTCAAATGCCAAAGTGGTGGAAGGAACCGGGGCCCCTTCATGTTACTCACTTGTCCAGCATCAATCAGTCACTTCAAAGACGGCCGCCTCTGGCCTCCGCCCCTGGCCTCCACCCCTGGCCTCCACCCCTGGCCTCCGCCCCTGGCCTCCACCCCTGGCCTCCACCCCTGGCCTCCACCCCTGGCCTCAGCCCCTGGCCTCCGCCCCTGGCCTCAGCCTCCGGCCTCAGCCTCTGGCCTCCGCCTCTGGATGTTCTTCAGGAAGACCTCCAGAGCTTTTAGCCGGGCATGGACATGGCTTCCTGCAGTGATCCGTCATGGGGTCTCCCATGGCAACACTGTTTTCCCGCCCTCACTGACCACTGATCTGAACCAAATGCATTGCTGTTGTGTTTCTGTAAGGTCTAGGGACTAAGGAACTGAAAACCACACCGTTGATGAAACAAGATGGAAAACTGAAAGTGCATTTATTTGGCGCATTGCGACTGTGCAGTACTGTTAGTTCTGTGAGTTGTCCATTGAAGCATTGAAAGTGCTGAATGGATTGAAACTTTTATGAGAGTTGTCATCCCGTATTAAACAAGATCATTCAGGTTGAACGTAATAGCCATTACTTATGCAGGACAAAAGGATGGCCAGCCATTCACTGTTAAACCCTCCAAGCCTTTCTCTTGCCATTTGTCAAATGCAAACTCCCCATTGTCTTTGACATTTCTCCAAGAGCATGTCTGTCACATGAATAAGAAGTCCTCAAATATCACCCTAATCCAGTAGGACTCCTGGCATTAAAAATGCAGCACTGGTAAAGCATGCTCCGAATGACGATCAGCGTGCGTCTGCAAGAATACCCTGGCGTCTGAATGCTGATTTTAAATCTTGCTAAAAGAACATTTTTAAACATGCAACCCTTCAACAAGAGGCTTATTTCTGACCCCTTAGCACCAATTTATGCTTGATGTTCGACTTTCACCCTTTTCTGAGCTTTTGGTTAATTCCAATTCGTACCACCAATTTATTTGCAGAAAACTGATAAAACGAAACCATTAATTGGATTCCTACATCACACTTTTCTCAGGCTAACTTGGACAAAAGTGTCTGCCGAAGCAAAATTGACTATACAAAATGTAGAGAGTGTATAGAATGTATAATATGTTCTGCCGGTCGTATTTGTAAAACTAGCATACACTAATTTATTTTCAGTTATTGCTAGCACAAACTACTACTACTAAACTGTGAGCCTCGTAGCTCCTCATAAGCTGCTACTAGCCACCAATGTGAAGACCATAGATGAAAGCTAAGCCAGATGCATCATAGATACAGAACTCGTGCCTCTGGTCCATGCAGAGCATGTGTTTCTGCTTTATCAAGGGTGGGAATGGCAGGGGAGTTTGGGTCTGGGAGGGGGGGCGTAATCTTGGCAGCGGAACCTGGTCAAATTGATCGTAAAGTGATGATAAAAAAAGGCTTCCATTCACACATGCAAGAATATCTGACAAGCAAAAGGTCAACTCTTCACTCAGCGTTTGGCGTGTATCTATTATGCACACGAAAGCAATAAATCTCTGTCCCTGCCCTTAGAGGACGGAATCTCTGAGTAGCCTGGCGGCTTGGTAGTCTGGCGCTCGTCAGGACAAGTATCCACGTTGAAATGAGGACATAAACTGGACCCTATCTCTCAATGTCAATTTGTTGACCAACAGTGTGACAACTGTCCTTTGTTAAAGACGGTTCAGAGGCAGGCTGGGAGTCTGCCTGTGGGGCTGGAAAACTGCTCTGGGCCAACAGCCCGACACACTAAATCTAGAGTCAGACGTAGCGTGCTTTAGTGTGACGCTTCATTGTTTTAAAATGATGACTTTTTCCAATTGAAAATTCGAGTCGTGCCCATCAAAGATTTTCCAAGTAAACCTTTGAGCACATGGGTGATTTTTTTTTTTAGGCATGGAGCTCTCACGCACATGCTAGAGCAGACGTCTGCATTCTCACACAGTAATACAAACGCAAGCATGGTGAAATGGTGAATAATAATATAACTAACAGTAATGATACTGAACCGTTGGCGAAAGGCTAACCCGCCATATGTCGGAGCGTCCCGGGTTCCCACATGAGTAGGTGAATGACTCCCATCTGGGAGGAGGTGCAGAAGAAGAGATTAAGGTGTGTTAGCCGCAGGGGGGCGTGTGGGGTCCGTGACCTGGGGTTGCCAGATTCTCTTGGCTGATACTCTGGTTCCTACCAGGTGGTTTCACTTTGCCACTTCAAAAGAAACCATTTAATTAAATGGGACTCCTTAAACACATGGCTACATGGGTTTCCTCGTTGATATCATAGAGAAGCATGCCTACTACACACGGTAGCGTGCGCGTGTGCGTGTTTGCGTAGAAACACACACTCGGTCACACACCCAGGGTAGACCGCATCTCAGTGAGTAAGCCCTTTTGATCTGTCTGGATTTAGCTGCGCCTTTACCTGCTCGAAGGAGACTAGATTGAAAGAACAAGTGGCCTGAACGCATTGCACCTTTAAACGCCAGAGGAAAGGCCAAAGTTTGAGGCAGGAAGTGTGTCAGGGTGGAGAGGGAGTGCGGCTGGAATTCTTTAAAACCATATCTTCATGAAAACAACGTAATGCCTACTCCCAGCGGGGCGGGGCCAACCTGCTACCGCAGCGCAAGCCAAATCCAAGGGGAAAGTGTTGGCGTCCAAGGCCTTTGAAATATGACCGCAGCGCTTACTGTGAGGCCTAATAACAGGCCGTTTATAAAATATGTATTTAGGGCCTGCTGGTCTTCAAGCACACGCTGTAAAGACCTGCCAAGCGGTCTGAGACTCATCTCACATATCAAAAGCTGTGCGGTCGATAAAGCGCTCGCGACCTCAGCTCTAAAAATGACTTCAAAGATGGCTTCAAGGTCACCCATGCAGCGCCTCTTTAACTGGACTTTTCTGGCGTGAGATTATCATACCCTGATTCCATATTATATGCAACTTCACGCAAGCACCTGCTGCTCTTTTTTAACGTATTTCTATATTTTCTAACCCTTCCGACGCAGTACCCGGCAGCCCTGATGAACCTGGGCGCCATCCTCCACCTGAACGGGAAGCTGCCCGAGGCGGAGACCAAGTACCTGCGGGCGCTGCAGCTCAAGCCCGACGACGGCATCACGCGCTCCAACCTGCGCAAGCTGTGGAACATCATGGAGCGCCAGGGGCTCCGGACTAAGGCCGCCAACACAGGATGAGCCCGCCGCCTCCGCCCGGCCACTTCCAGTGGCGGCGATGTGTTGAGTCTGTGGAGTCCAGCGTTGTGAAGCCCGCCCTAGCCGTGAGCGTAGCAGACCGTTCGGACTCCACACCTTGAACCTGCGCTCAAAGTTCGGACAATTTCAACTTTGACCCCGGTGGCTGCCGGTCGGAGCGGATCCTATCAGATCACAGCTGTTTGACGTACTAAAACACAACTGAATCTAATCGCCAACGGCTTTGTTCATTTCTAAACCTGAATGCTTGTTTTTTGAGTTGATAGTGCCGACATCGCGTGTGTTGGCGGGCGATATTGCGAGCGACCCACTTAGCATCTAACCCCCTGAGGGGCTCATCCTGTGTTGACCACTAGAGACGCACTCTGCCCCCGGCGGGAGACATCTTCAAACAAACCCGTCTCCAAGGGGTTTTCCTCTTCTGTGAGGTGGCAGGGATTCCCAGGGAATGTTTTTTCCTGAATGAGGTCCCCGTTCCAGATGGAGGATATGAGGTAGAAGGAAGCCAATTTAAAACAGCTCACTTCTTTCTAAACTCCAGATGAACGAGTCGCTACAGTAAGTGTGTTTTTGTCCTGTGAAAGGTTCTAGTGGGAAGGTGGGAAGGTTTTCGGATTTGATTGTAACACGATAGCATAAACGTGGGCCGACTGCACGGCTGTGTTCTGGTGGGGGTGGTCCGCAGAGACCCCCGCAGGTCCCTTGTTGATCCCAGAGGGTCCTGAGCGGTCCTGCCTTGTTTGACAATGGGAGGAATGTGATTCATGGAAAAAAGTTGGATTAAGCCACACCTCTACAACAACCCTCAGTTTGGAGCTCTTCGAGTTCTTATTGTTTGAAGAACATGAAAACAAAACGAAAGCATACGAGCATCGCTGAGATACTGCTCCCTCACAGAACATAAACAGGACTGCGTGTCCAAATGGCTGCCACCAGGCGTTCCCACGCCACCGCCGGGCACACTGAGTGTTGAAGTCCTCCACAGCGGGGGCTGTGGCTCCCCCCCCCACTGGATTGGAGGTCAAAGGCCATAACCACTGAGCCAAACAACAGCAGCCGTGACCTAACCATCATGTTCTTAGAGGGGAACAGTCACGCTCCATTACGTTCTAATATGAGAGAGAACTGTTTCATACGCCCGTTGGGAAGATATTGCGGTCCTTAACATCGACTCTGTTTCCGCTAGAGAGTGTTGGAGGAGTTGGACTGTTGAAGTCATTTTTACAAATCAAACCATCTACGGAGACGGTCCGACTTTTCTGCACATTTTTCAGAGTTGATTTTGCAGGCCGTGATCGAAGTACTTTCTTATATTAAAAAACAAAACCTAGCGTGACGGTACAGTAGTGAGGGTTACGGTAGTACTCTGACTCTGAGTCACGGTACCGATATCATGGTCCTCGACATGCTGTGCAAATTCAAACCAGCAACCCAAGGATGTGTGGTCCTTACCACGATCACATAAGCACTCAGTGATCATTTGGTCATTATTTGAACTGGTTGGGACTGTAAATTGAAGAAAAACAACTATTAGACTGTGCCAAAATGTGTACTGAACAGAAAGCCTCTGGTGCCAAACGAGAAGTTATTTTGACCTTTTATGTATAATGATGTCAAATGAAGATGTATTATTTTATTCCATGTGTCCGACTCATTGTTTTAATTTATTGATGTGTTTTTTTATTGAAAATTACAACACTGTTTCTCTCTCTCTCTCTCTCTCTCTCTCTCTCTCTCTCTCTCTCTCTCTATCCCCCTCTCCCCCGCTCTCTCTCTCTCTCTCTCTCTCTCTCTCTCTCTCTCTCTCGTTTCTCTTACTATTTTATTTTTTGATATTAATTTCTCTCTCCGCTCAGGGACACCAGGGTGAACTAACTATCTGAAGAATGTTCCAGTATTCTGTTCTGTGAGGATAACCTTGTGTGGTTACCAACCAACAAATGTACAGCCTAAAAAAATATGTGTTGTCTTTTGTATGAGATGGTGTTTGTTTTTCAGAATAAAAACATGTTTTTACATATAGTCTCAGTTCAGAAATCTGTGTGGAGACTTTCCTGACAGTGTTAGTTGATAACTAATTAAAAATGAATTATCTACTTATTTTTTAATTTGGTAATTACTGGGGAATCTGAATCATGCTGAGATTGCATCTCGTATTTTCATGCACATGTTCCTGGTTTCTGTGAATTAGGCTCAGGACTTGGAGCAAGGAAGAACAAGTCGTACTATTGCACAACATAATCCAAACATACTCAGTGGATCCCACACAGACACACACAGATCTGAGAATATGGAACTTGATATGCTGATGACATAATCATGCAAACAGGAAAGATGATATAAAACATATTGAATATTAATAAATTACATTGAAGCATTTTCCCTATCAACACATTAATTTGGCAATCGTGTTATGAAGCATAGCTCACAACTATTATGATGGTTTCATATAAAATGTTTCACTATTTAATAATCGTATCTGCTGCCAAGTGCATTAAGACATTTATTAGAGTTGTAATTATTTAAAAAACACATTTTACTGTTTTTGATACTCGTTTTGTCATGATAGCAGAGATGATGAAGATAAGCACATGTCAGCCGAAGAGACGGACTGTCTCTAATAAACAGATTGTATGTTTGATAAGAGACGGACTGTCTCTAATAAACAGATTGTATGTTTGATAAGAGACGGACTGTCTCTAATAAACAGATTGTATGTTTGATAAGAGACGGACTGTCTCTAATAAACAGATTGTATGTTTGATAAGAGACAGACTGTCTCTAATAAACAGATTGTATGTTTGATAAGAGACAGACTGACTCTAATAAACAGATTTAATGCAAACGAGAGCTTGTTTTATTGAACTGCAAGTGCAGCTGAAAGGTCACAGCCTATATGTGACCTCTTGACCTCTTGACAGGGTATTCTGTTCACTTCTATGCACTTTTTTTGGTGGTGTTCCAGTGGTGTTCATATATATTCATATTAGGGCTGCAAAAAATAGTTGATTAATCGATTCATCTATAAATACATCTCATTTTAATAATCAATTAATTGGAAATAATTAAATTAATCTACAAAATAAATAATATTGTTAGTGCAGACCTAAGCTATGTATCTTTCCTGGCAAACAAGTTTAAAACAGGAAACCAGGAAGTGCTTTTAAGCTTATAGTGCTACTATTGCTCTATTCATATATAGTTGAAAGAATTAAAAAAAGACGCTGTTCAGATTTCACTCGTCTCAGTATGAAAACAATATCATAATATGGCTACTATTTCAAATGATTTAAGAAATAAATGAATGTATCGCATTTCAACTTTTCAATTAAATACCAAAAAGTGAATTGACACAGATCTATTTTAACATCCGTCAAGGTTTGAAATAAGTATTTTCCTTCCACGCTCCTCCATGCACTTCCACTGTTATTGTGAGATGAAAGTGGTTCCCACACAATGCTCTCATCTGTGTGTGTGTGTGTGTGTGTGTGTGTGTGTGTGTGTGTGTGTGTGTGTGTGTGTGTGTGTGTGTGTGTGTGTGTGTGTGTGTGTGTGCGCGTGTGTGTGTATGTGTGTAACACCTAGCGGCCAACGTGGAGAGATAAACTCGGGAAGGAAGTTCAATGAGCTCTTTACACACTCAGACTTCCTCTCTCTGTGTCTGCTTGCCTCGGAGCTGAAGCACATGGAGAACAGGTTTACAGGTCTGTACAGGTCTACACTACAGGTCTACAGGTCTGTACAGGTCTACAGGTCTCCAGGGCTACACTACAGGTCTACAGGTCTGCAGGTCTACACTACAGGTCTACAGGTCTACACTACAGGTCTCCAGGGCTACACTACAGGTCTACAGGTCTGCAGGTCTACACTAAAGGTCTACAGGTCTCCAGGTCTACAGGTCTGTACAGGTCTCCAGGTCTACACTACAGGTCTACAGGTCTCCAGGTCTACAGGTCTACACTACAGGTCTCCAGGTCTACACTACAGGTCTACAGGTCTCCAGGTCTACACTACAGGTCTACAGGTCTGTACAGGTCTACAGGTCTACAGGTCTACACACTACAGGTCTACAGGTGTACACTACAGGTCTACAGGTGTACACTGTGGCGTAACTATCGGTAAGCAGGTACTCCAGTCGCTTACCCCCCCCCAACACTTCCACCCGCGGACCCTGTTATAATGTAAGCATTATAAGATCCTACAGAGTCTCACTCCGGCCAAAAACCAAAAATCATCCTGCTTACGGGCCCGTCGTTGGCTTGTTACGCCACTGGGTGTGCAGGTGTACACTACAGGTCTACAGGTCTCCAGGTCTACACTACAGGTCTACAGGTCTACAGGTCTACACTACAGGTCTGCAGGTCTACAGGTCTACAGGTCTGTACAGGTCTAGAGGTCTACAGGTCTACAGGTGTACTGGTCTACACTACAGGTGTACAGGTCTACACTAGAGGGTCTACAGGTCTGCAGGTCTACACTACAGGTCTACAGGTCTGCAGTTCTGACCAGTGGTGGGTAGGCTGCTGCACTCTATGCATATTCAATTGTTTGCATTGAAACGTTGACAGGATGTGATGTCTTAGCTCCCCAGCACCAAGCAGTGAAATACTACGAGGAGGCCTCAAACTGTGGGGATTAGCATGCGTGCTAAACGTTAGCACACAGACAAATGTATCCGTCTGGTAAAAAATTATTATTTTCAATATATAGACCTGTATAGTTCAGTATCAGTGGGACTATGGAAACAGAGAGATACAGGGTTTGCTACAATAGAACCCTTCAAATTACAATTATTTTTAAGTGAATTCATAAAAAAATACTATTTACTTATATTGCTATGACTATTCGTGGCGTTGGAAGACAGGGTCCAAAGGCAGCTGGCCAACTAATAAAGGACTTCTCCAAACGTATCTACTGTTAGATGATCGAATAGGTCGTGTCAGAGATAAACGTTTGCCCTCTCATGTTCTGTACTATAGCGCACTCTAGTGGCGGCTATGGCTCTGCATTAGTAAATGTTTTTTTTTTCTTCATATATATTCAATGGCTCTTTGTTAAATAATAAATAGTCGCCTAATAATGCTTTGATTATAATATTATTCTATATTATGTCTGGTCTGAATTAGGACCAAAAGGCAACAGCAATGCTGAAGATGCAGCTGAAATGCAAATAGTATACTACACTTTAAATGTTCTTGAATTATTACTCCAAAACTCCAGACTCCAATATATCAATCACTGAATTGATTCACTTTTTTGGTTGAATTTCGTCCTTTTTTATTCTTTGTCACATTTCCAATGTTCATGAAGTACTGTACATACAGAACAGCATTGATGCCAGTGTGCCGGTGAAGAGTGAAAAGTATGTCACTGTGACACAATGAAAGGTCCTTTCACAGAAAGGTAAAAATAAGACATAACATACATGACTTTGTAAAACAAAATTAAAGAAACGAGCAGAGGTAGTGGCTGTTTTGAATCATAACAATAAGACATGAATACAAATCTTTACATGCATACCTAATGTAAAGACACACAAAAAGGCTTAATAAGACTTTGAAGTTGCTTATAACAGCGACATAATTCACACTAGGCTACCTAATCCGTTGAGGCGAGGAAAACAAAAACAGGGCATGGAAGGAGTCACAATGCATGAAACGAATGCTTTAGGAATCAGGACAGAGGAGACAATTCATTTACAGTCGGGCGTCGCGACGCCGGCTCAAAGCTGAGCCTAGGGCGATACATTTGCGTGGATGCTTTGAAACATGGTTGGCGTCTAATGTGTGAAGTTGCAAATTTCCCAACAACATTCCCACATAAGAAGGGTTCCAGTGACATTAATGCCAGGACTATTCTTGGACAATTCCAGAAGATTCCGTCAACAGAACAAGCGTGTATCTTGGTCCATTCCCTTATCTACTTAATTACAGCAACAACGACAATGCAACAAAAATGTAATAGAAATAATGCACTATTAAAAAGTGAGGCCGCCTGTGAATAATAGGCTGATTATTTTCCTCACAGACAGACATCCCAGTCAATAATAGTCAATGGCGGAGTGTGTATAAAATACATTACAACGAGCTCTGTGTTGTCTTCTTGGTGTTCCAAGTATTCCCTCAAGGCACTTGAGATGAGCCGGTGGAATGCTGAGAGAAACCGTTTCAGCAGTTGGTATTTCGCCGTTTGCGTTCTTCCCATGTCCTCGTGGAGCAAAATCCCCCAAATTGGGATCGATCTGTGGCCCCACTGCACACCTGGTGATTCTGAATGAAAATTATAAATAATAATAATAGTGGAAAATAAACTGATATATAAACATGGTTCTTTAATTTCCTCGGTTCCGTTTGGCCATCAGTAGAACTCCAGGAGGTACTCGGGGTAGATCTGGTTGCTGTCGAAGATGACGTAGATCTTGGGGTTGCCCATGTCGTCCACGCAGCTGTCGTAAAAGTGCGTGAAGCTGGTGTCCTTGGAGGGCGGCCGGCAGTACATGGGGTGGCCCGCCGTGTACTCGCCCACCAGCACGCGCGCCAGGAACATGGTCTTGAAGGGCGGCTCACTGGCGAAGATGGGCGGGGCCAGGCCATGGCGTTGCAGCGTGGTGTTGTGCTTCCCCGTCGTCAGGCAGAACTTACTCGAGTATTTGGCGTCCCGGGCGAAGTAGCTCCCTGGGGAGAGATGCATTGTGGGACCTTTGTTACACATTGACAAAAACATTGACAAAAAAACACAGAACACAAATAACAGCAGCACTGTGGAAATGTTAAGATAAATGTGTTTAACATCGCCGTGAAAATATTTATTTCTACAGTCGCTATTCGACAATGTATGACGGATGAAAGTCCTAACTAATGAGTTACTCATCATGTTGTTCCTCCATTGGAGACCTTTAGATCCAGCTGCTACAGATTCGATTAAAAAGGAACATTTCCACTTTTCAAAAACGTAATATGCCAACATGAACTTACTAACTCTGTTCATTAGATATTCCCCATCCACACGTCTAACCTTCTCAGAAGTGGAATTGAAAGGAAAATTGTCCAGCTGAACTTTTCCACCAAATCCTATGATCCTCACGTTTCCCTACTCATCGTATTAAGCCCCCTAACCCTCATCCTTATAGGATGGAGGCTTTGCTTCTACAGAATCCCGTCTGAGAAAGAAATCTCACAGAGGAGGAGATTGTGGATTTGTACTATTAGTTAGCCAATGTCCCTGGGGAGGGCAAAGAATTGCAACCATCAAAGTTTATTGAACAACATTTTAATGATTGTATTTTTAGTCATATCTTTTTGTAATCCTTCTGATCTGTTCGCTTTCATATACCTGTGTGGCTTGAAACAGAGGGGAGTATTGACAGGCCTGTGCTGTGTTGGTGTTCTGCCCTGCAGGCCTCCGCCCAGTGGGGTCACCAAGGCCCCGCCCAGTGAGGTCACCGAGGCACCGGACAGTGAGGTCACCGAGGCCCCGCCCAGTGAGGTCACCGAGGCCCCGCCCAGTGAGGTCACCGAGGCCTCCGTCCAGTGAGGTCACCGAGGCCTCCGTCCAGTGAGCTGACGAGGCCCGGTGAAACGGGTCAACTGGCCATCGGTTTGACAAGGGGTTTCAGTGTGTCACTTTCAATCAGAGGGTTGGATCCTGACCTTTGCCGTACACGTCGCCATGGCTGCCGGTCAGCCTCCAGTCGAAGTTGTACGTGCATATGGCCGGCACGTTGCTGTGGCCCGTGCCATGGAACAGCATGCGCTCCTCGATCTCCATCGTCCGCTTGATTTTGCGCAACTGGGTTTTCTTCCTGTCGGAGTCGGGTGGTAGACATAACACAATGAGCCATGATTCAATGATGAGTTTATACATCAGTGGACGGCAGAGGACCATAACAAATCTCAGCTAGCGTGGAAGTGATTAGGCTAGTGTGAAGTCACGCACTATCAACGATGAGCTCCGGTTCGATTCATATCAGGAGGGGGAAATCCAGTAAAGTCATAATTTTGATTTCCATGATATGCATCTCTTTTTTGTCCAGTGACACCAAACACTTAATTATATAGTGTGACAATATATTTCACAAAGAGCAAGAGAAGTCTGGCTCAACCCACCTTATGAACTTATCCGTTGTTGATTGTCGCATGTTACCAAAATTAGAGCAATATCGTATTATTTTTTATTTTTATTGATTTGACTTCACGTTTTTCACTCAATAAAATGAGTGTAAAAAGGCAAATCTACCTGCAGAAGAACTCCCACAGATCGAGGTTCTGCACCCTCTGTATGGACTTCAGGGGATGTCCCATGGTCTTCTCGTACAGCCGGGCCACCTCCTTAAACTCGTACGTGTCTCTGCCCAGTGAGATGAGCTGTGAGAGCATCAATCACAGAAACAGAGTGGTGAGATGCAACCCTTCTCAGGGCGGGGAAACGACGGGGACTTGTTTTGGTCTTTTAGTTCCAAAATCAGTCACACATTGTTATTAATGCAGACTCATGCTCTATAGATCAGAGCTTGGCAATGCATTGAGTTTTTACCTGTTCCAGCATTATCACCACACAGCATGGGCCTTATAGAAACTGGTTTCCTACCTGATAGGGCTCATCTGTGTTGATCCTCTCCCAATGGCACGGTACGGGCAACGCCAGGTTATCACAGATAAACCTGGAGAGAGAGCGAGGGAGGGAATGAGAGAGAGGGAGGGAGCGAGAGAGAGGGAGAGAGAGCGAGGGAGAGCGAGATAGAGGGAGACCGAGAGAGAACTTCATTTGAATTTATTTCTCGACGTGGACCAACACCCAAGCCAAACCTGCCATCAGGTTACACAAACCAAATGTTAGTGTAACCTGATCCTAGAGCAGCATGCATAATCCCCACCTGCTTCTGAATTACACATATCTGAATTCTCTTTCAATTTTGTTAAAGGTCTATGGTCTGCCAAGATACTGTACATTATAAATATGGTATTGGATGAATTGGGTTATTGACTGATGTGGCTGTCAGATGATTGGTTGGGGACTGACCTGAAGCCCGTTGCAGAATGAAGAGCCCTTTTGATTGGCCGCTGCTTCCCTGTGGTCACATTGATCTGTCTCATGACTGGACGGAGGAGGGCAGAGTTACACGAAAGGCTTCATTTAGTTGGCATGTGAGGGATTTACATATCATTGTGTCTGATTTTCACAATAAAAGTTTAATACATATTTAGCCTAAATTGGCTGCTATATCACACTGTATACTAAGAGTGGTTATTGTATTAAGAAGGTAAATGAAGGTAAAAGTAAAAGTAAATTTGAAACTTAGCCACACTATTAGATAAGAGTTATTCCAACTCTTATCTACTACTGTTCCCAGTGTAGTGCAGAAGCACATAACATATCAACACAACCTTGTGTACCTGAGAAGTCGAGTCTGTAGGTGTACTTGGCCGTGTAGAACTCCATCACCCCATGCTGGTTCCGGCTGTAGCACTGTTCTATCTGGGCACTGGTCACAGAGCACGCTGCACTGGGGTCGATCTGGGGGTCACATGCAGATGGACTGGTTAGTCAACATGGAGAAAAGGTGAACAGATGTAGCAAAACGACGTGACAGTGAACTAGGTTCCAGGGGGCAGGGCTGAATTTTACAAAGGTGTGCAAGTCATCTGGGTGATGGACACATGTTACCTCAAACATGTGCCACACTCCACACTCTGCCAGGTAAAACCAGCACCAGCTGGGCTCTGAGGTGTCCATATCCTCCATCTCAGGGGACTCTGCTTCCTCTGCTGATCTGATGGCTAACATATCTAAAAAATGGCTAGAATCAAATGCAAATCACATGCAAAATGACCAACAAAACACTACAGCCATTCCCATGATTGTATTATAAAGTAGAAATTGTGCTTCAGTTTGGTATCATGCGATTTTGAAACAGTCTAGATGGGTACGTTTGCATGAGGTGGATGCGAAAAGAGCATCTGAGTGTCGAGATGAATCCATTCACCCCCTCACACTGCAGGACACCAGCTGTCTGTCCGTCCACCACAACAGACTGAAGGACACCAGCTGTCACTCCACCACCACACCCGAAGACTCCCCGCGGCGGCGTCTCACCAGCGGGTCCCGATGATCCGGGAGGGGCGCGCCGTCGTCTTTCAAAACCCGGCCATCCGTTTGAAATAAAGTGCAAACATCGCATCGAGAGCCAGGAGGAAAACACTTATCAAACGTACATGGTTTCTCTTTCTATCGATTGTTTATATCTGTTTCCGGGCTCGTCACGATCCTTACGTCACTGCGCTCGTCACGTGCCCAACTCTTTCGCTTTTCGGGAAATCGCTCCAACGATCGTTTATAGTCGGGTTTGTTCGGGTCTATTCGGGTCTGATCGGGCTGGATCGGGTCTTTTCGGGTTTCTGGGCGACGTCAGGGCAGATGTGATGGTAACCAGAGAGCCTGGAGGACAGACAGCCGTCAGGATGGAGGGACGGATTTTTCTGACAACACTACTGTGCAATAGCCTACCGTTTTCCTCAACTGCTATTCTTATTTATCTGTATTTTTTACCTGTATTTTTTATCCTTATTTGTTATCTTTATATTTTATCCATTTTTTTATATAGATGTTTTACCTTTCTTATATATTAAAAATGTTGTTGTGAATCGTAGCCTCCTGTCTGGATTGCATTTAAATGCCGTTGTACCATGTGCAATGACAATAAAGAGAACTCTGGTTCTGATTCTGATTCTGATGTGTCGCTCAGGCGGGACATCCAAATTCTGGGCTTCACTCCCTTTGATAAAAACATCAAACACTTATGCATCCCATCTTTAAAAGGGCAGATTTAGGGACGTGATTTTTGCAGTTGGTAGGCCTACATGAGTTTCAGGTTGTGCACATTGTGCCTAACAAAGCATACATGCACAGGCACGTACTCTGAAGCATACAGGCACGTACTACCAGACTCACAAACAGTTTTTACCCGCAGGCCATCAGGCTTCTCAACCAGTAACACTAACCCTGTTGATCATATTGATCACATGAACACTTCTTGTACATTCAATGTACATTACCTTAAATCCCTCTCTTTTTTTGTTTTTGTTTACATTATTAAGTACTGCTGCTAGTGTTCTATTTCTATGATGTTCTATTTTATTTCTTTTTGTGATGTAGACTCCTGCTATTCCTGCCATATTTTGTGATATTTCATCTGCACATTCCAATTTAAATCTACAATCTATGGTACTCAATGTTTACACTCTCCATTGGATACATATGCTGCACTAAATACATTACATACATTACTCATTTCACTTTATACCTATAGTAGTTAATGTTTCCACTCTTCATTGGACACACATGCTGCATTGGTAGATGTTTACATGTTTATATTCTCTTAAACTATTGATAGTGTTCTTGTTTTATTATATATTTTTATTATGTATACTTTTTCTTATATATATTTTATTATGTTGCTATTCTTACCACATTTTTTCCACATTTAAAAAAATATATTTATTTGTATCGCTTTTGTTAATGTATTATGCCTACTACGTATTGTTTGCCTGCCAGGTCAATAATAATTTCAATGTACAAAATGACCCTGCGTTTTCTGAACAAATGACATTAAAACACTTTGACTTTGACTAACGTTCCAATTAATGTGTTTAAACAATTGTGAAATACTGTAAGTAAGCAGCCAGTGAGTGGAAGGGGCGTGTCTACCAGCTCTGTATAAGCAAACAGTCGAGTTTTACTTCGCCCTGATATTATGTTACAGTTTTTCACAATTGTTTAAACACATTAATTGGAACATCAGACACAATGTGCACAACCTGAAACTCATGTACCAACTGCAAAACCAATCCTGCTGAACTCCAAGCACATTTTCTGCTTTAGACTCAGATTCCCATTCCAAACCACACCTTTTTCACAACACTGCACACAATTCTCTATATCTTGCACACTCTTCCTGAATTCCCTCTCTTGGTATTCACACAGAACACACTGCCAATCACATTTCTAAACTTCAAAGGCTGTTGTGCAATTAGCAATCTGCAATTTGCTATAGAAGGGTCACAGAAGAAAGACATGACAGTTTTTCACAATTGCTTACTGTAGCCTAATTGAATAGCATTAAGTCACGCACTTCATCGATGAGTTCCAGTGGAAATCATAATTTGGATTTGGATTTTCCCACTTTCATCAAATTACACTAAACACACTAAATAGAATGGTTTCAAATTAGACTTCTCAAAGAGCTGATGTGATGATGTGGTCCTGATGGCATCATCGGCCTGTGACCTTCAGCACTCACTGGATCGGCTGGCGGCCGAGTGTGAAGCGGCTGGGATGAGGATCAGCACCACTAAATCTGAGGCCATGACTCTTAGCAGGAAACCGGTGGATTGCCCTCTCCGGGTAGGAAATGAGTCCTTAGACCAAGTGAAGGAGTTTAAGTACCTCGGGGTCTTGTTCGCGAGTGAGGGTGGAGCGTGAGATTGGCCGGAGAATCGGAGCAGCGGGGGCGGTATTGCGTTCGCTTTACCGCACTGTTGTGACGAAAAGAGAGCTGAGCCGCTAGGCAAAGCTCTCGATCTACCGGTCGATCTTCGTTCCTACCCTCACCTATGTGTGGCGGGACTCTATAAAAACTCAATATAAAGGGGAGGGAAGGTAACTAAAGAGGGACCGACAACGCCACCTGGGGAATTGCACCCCAGGAAATAAAACAAAGAAAATAAACTATTACGATACAGAAATTATAAGGACACAGGTTCGAAAATCTAAAAGAGGCAGAGACGATATATATATATATATATAATGTTTATTTTAATACAATAATGATGAAATGATGAAACACTAAATAAAGAAAACTGGAATAAAACCAAACTAAACCAAACAACAAAACAAAAGGTTAAGTAAACCAACAACTCAATTGTCAAAACAATGACACAGAAAACGGGAAATAACACAACGCAAACTTAACCAAAGCAAACAAAAGAAAATATCAAAACAGAACCAAAACAAAACCAAAACAGAACAAAACTAAAACAGAACAGAACAGCTGCAGGGGATCCACCCTGGGAGGCAACCAGCAGAGGCTGAGTTCAGCCATCTTGGGCCTTTTATATTGCACCTGGGTGCAGGGGGAGGAGCTAAGATGGGGTTGCATTCGCAACCCCTACTGAGGTTCACTACATATGGTCATGAGGGGTGGGTGATGACCGAAAGGACGAGATCGCGGATACAAGCGGCCGAGATGAGTTTTCTCAGGAGGGTGGCTGGCTTCTCCCTTAGGGATAGGGTGAGAAGTTCAGTCATCCGGGAGGAACTCGGATTAGAGCCGCTGCTCCTTTGCTTAGAAAGGAGTCAGTTGAGGTGGTTCGGGCATCTGGTAAGGATGCCCACTGGACGCCTCCCTTGGGAGGTGTTCCAGGCACGACCAGTGGGGAGGAGACCCCGGGGAAGACCCAGGACTAGGTGGAGAGATTATATCTCAACACTGGCCTGGGAACGCCTCGGGATCCCCCCGTCAGAGCTGGTCAATGTGGCCCGGGAAAGGGAAGTCTGGGGCCCCCTGCTTGAGCTGCTGCCCCCGCGACCCGACCCCGGATAAGCGGACGACGATGAGGAGGATGAGGACTTCTCAAAGAGCGAGATGATAACGATAACCATATGACGGACTATTTATTTATTCATATTCAGATTTCGAACTGTCCGTCCGTCCGTCCATGAATCATCTATCTATGTAGCTCTCTGTCTGCCTGTCTGTATGTCTGTCTGTCTGTCTGTCTGTCTGCCAAAGCACCACAAATTAAATAAGATAAATACAAATTCCTTTCTATCCATTGGTCTACACATCATATCCATGCCAGGGGATGTGAGTGGAGAGGAGGGGCCTGTTATGTGTTATGTAAAGACCCCCCCCCCCCCCCCCCCCCCCCCCATAGATACACCCCGCCAGACAGAAGTTTTCACTGCGTGTCATCAGGAGTTTTCTGTTCTCCGTTCTGAAAACCGGTGAGTTTGTCTACTCTGTTCTCGAAAATGAGAAACGATCCTATAGGCTATGTGTTTCTGTTCTGTTAACATGTATTTGTGTTAATACCAGCCACTGCAAACCAGCCTTCTTTACAGTTTCTTTGCATGCATTTTCTCAATCTCTCTTCGTCTGTTCTCTTGAAAATTAATGCAACCCATCTCTTTCTTGAGTAAAGTAAAGTAGACAATGCCATGTGCGGTGCATCTGCAGTCGGGTTTTAACCTGGTGGATGCTTTTGTTTCCGGTTAGGTTTCAGCAGCCGAGGAGAGAGTTTATGAGTTAGGAAAAGCTGTCCCCCTGCAGAAAAAACTATTCTAATAACGGGCGAGGGTTCGAATATCTAGTCAGATTAGTCTATGATTCTGTCCAGAAAACACAAGGCTTGCGTACGAGCACCATACGTCTGTGGTTGCAGATTTTTTTTTAAATTGTTTTATCATCAAAGGCAAGCGAAACCTGGGTCACCAAATAAGGCATAGTCCGTCTCTCCTTTTTCCGTCTATGTGGATACCCCAAACAAGCTCAAGAGACGCAGGACTCATGGAGGAGGAGAAGAAGAGCGAAGAACGCGATGGGGATTGTGTTCCCCAGAGAGAGAGCCCTGAAAACGGGGTTGAGTCGAGGGGCAAGTGGGCCAACAAGACGGAGTTCCTGCTGTCCATGGCCGGAGAGATCATCGGCCTGGGGAATGTGTGGCGCTTCCCTTATCTGTGCTTCAAGAACGGAGGAGGTGAGACACCTGGGACGTTATGGATGGAGCTAGGATTCGCGTGTGTGTTATCACCAGAGTCCTTAACAAGCATTAGGCCTACAACCACTAAAGCAAAAATATGCATGAAAGAGGGAGCCCAGGAATGTTATACACTTCAAGGTTTTGGTGGCAATTTCCATTAATGTTTTATTAGTATTTTTCACTGAGAATTAATATTTAATTGCTATTATTGACTTTATCAACCACAAATTGAGTGTTTTCATTAATATCATCTCTTGGTTTTCTTGTTGTGTTTTCTGGGCTAGGTGTGTTCTTCATCCCGTACTTCGTGTTCCTCTTCTTCTGCGGTATCCCCCTGTTCTTCCTGGAGACGGCCATGGGTCAGTACACCAGCGAGGGCGGGGTCACCGCCTGGAGGAAGATGTGCCCCATGTTTCAGGGTAAGACCCAAACCAAAGCAGACAAAGTCAACAACAGCAACAACATGAACAGTTTAGCTTCAATCGGTGACAAGTAACAAAAAAACAAGGAAATAGTGAGGAAGAAATATGAATCCGTACAGGACAAGTAAAAATAAAATAATACTAAGGGTAATAAAAAGTATAATAATGATAATAATACAAATGATACTTGTATGTTCACTTGCATGGGCCTTCCCGACTTCCGGTGGTGAAATATTTTTCAATAATGACCGTTGCTAAGCATATAACGACCGCAATTTTTTTGGTCTTTCGTATCAATTTTTGGTCTTTCGTATCAATCCGCAAGTAGTCCGGTAACTTATCAACCCCAGTGTACTCAGTTGCTAAGTGTTGTCAACGTCTTTGGTGGACTATTTCTCTGCTGATCAACACTATGAATGCTGGTAACAACATAAATTGTAAAAAGACACACTGTGTGAAGTTATTTTTTAGTTTGAGCAAGTAGCCGTGTAATAAGCGGGATAATGTATAGAACGTCACCGGTCATTATTGGCAAATAAGCCCCTTCAGGGCGAAGCAAGACCCCTCCATTTCGCGTCGGTGTCCTGTTCGCCCTGTCTGGGCTTATTTCCAGATAATGACCGGCGTTCTATACATTATCCATTACATAATTTATTTAATCTATAGCACATTTCAAGGCACTTAAAGAGCTGTGTGTGTGCGTGTGCGCACGTGCACTTGTGCGAGGGTGACATCACACAGCATCCACCACCTGTCCCTATCCGTGTATGTGGCCCCCACATGGGCGATGACCGGCAGCACTAATATATAATCGTACTGGAGTACGGTACAGGGCAACTTTGCCTAGTGTGAGTGTGGGAGGGCTGATTATGGTTCCACATTCACGCAATGCAAGGACCACGCAGACGTTTCGACGCAGTCGTGAACCTTTACGGTTCTTGGTCGGGTTTTAGTGAGTGGACCAATCACAGCCCTTGCGGCTGCGTCGCCTCGACGGAAGGTTAACATTTTTGGGAGGAGCACGTCAGGCCCTTGCGGTGGATGCAAGGAGGTCGGCAAGGACGTAAGGGGTCCGTAAGCCCGCGTTGCGTGAACGTGGGACCATAATCAGCCCTTTAGACTTGGAGAGAGTGTTGAAGCTTGGGAGGTGAGTGAAGCCCTCTGGGATCTGTGCAGGCATCGGCTACGCCTCCCAGGTGATCGTCATGTACCTGAACATCTACTACATCGTGGTGCTGGCCTGGGCCATCTTCTACCTCGCCAACTCCTTTTGGCCCACACTGCCCTGGTCCACCTGCGACAACATGTGGAACACAGGTAACACACACACATAGAAGGACCCACGTAGACTCACGCACACACAGAAGGACACACTAACACACAGAAGGACACACGCAGACTCACACACACACATACACTGTTACGACCCGGCTCGTTTTGGAGAGCAGTAACATACAATTGGGATTGGAAATGAGATGGAATGCGACAATTGACAGGTTCAGGTTAAAATCTGATGTTTAATTAACTAAGGAGAGTGCACTTGCACAAGGAAATATAACAAAAAGAGGCTATACAGGTGCTGACAAATAACTAGTACACAAGATGAAGTTGACTGAATGACACTAAAGAACAAAAAGAGATCAGCACCCATAAGCTTACAAAATAGTGAACAAAAAACAAACTAGCAGTTATTCTGCAGTTTAAAAGGTCTCAAACAAAAGAGTGTCCAACTCTTGGTACACTATACAAACTAAACAGGCCACAAAGATTACAAAAGCACTGGCTGAAACCACTCAGACAACAGCCAGACAATACTAAGATATAAACACTCTAAATTCTCTAACCCAAAACGAGTATGCAACAACAGCGAGGCGAAATGATCACTGGTTCACAGCCGCCCTGAACTGTGGACACACAAGCCATTTAACTGCAGCTGGGTTTGATTGGAGACTCCCGATTGGTAGCTTCGGGAACCACAGCCACACCAATCAGATGTCAGCAAACAGCAACAGGCAGAATCACTCACAACACAATGAATACACATTAGACGGCAGCCGTAACAACACACACACATGCACACACACACCTGTTTTTCTCCCTCTCTTTCTTTGCGTTCTTCCCTTTCAGAGATGTGCTATGACAGCAATTATGACAACCGGAGCAATGGGGACTCCAGCTGGTTGAACGCCTCAGCGACAGACTACATCTATGACGATACGAGGTGAGTGCAGCTCCCACAGCCCATAATAACAACATTCATGTCAGGGAGAAATCAATGGGGTTGTTGGAACACCTTCTTAATACGGCCTTTACAATACAGTCATGAGAAACAGTGTGAGGTAAAGTCACTCTCACACAGGATTTATTGATGGAAGAAATTTGTTTACCGGTATTGAAAATATCAACTTTAAAGGTGCCATGACATGCCACCAGGTGTGGTGTGATTAGCCATTACAAGCTTTTGGAAATTAGCCCCTTAAGACATCACAGGTGGGCGTGTCCACCAGTGGCAATTTCTCTAAGACTGCAAGGGAAGCTGAGCTTCCCCTAAAATTAAAAAAATTAAATGGTCAAATATATACTGTTGTGTTAACATTTCATTGACTAAAAATGCGTTAGAACCCGTCCATCTCAAAGACGAGTTTGTTCAGAATCAGCTGCTTATCGCAGGTCAACTGACTCGATTTCCTTCTCATACATTCCCGTAGCGCCACAGTGCATTTGCCTGTTGAAGCTCAGCGTCCATCCACTTCAATGGGGCTGCATAGAACAGCTGTTTTTAGTGCGTCGAAAGTCGACGGTCATTGGATAATGCTGCGATTATGTCCCTCACACGGACGCTCACCGTCTATGGGGGTGAATGGAGGAGTGGGCTAGCCTTTATGCTGGGCTTCTGTGTGATGATTGGAGGGTCTGTGAAAGACTGAGTTGCTGTTTGATTGACAGCGTTTTTGATATATAAAACGTCGCCGGAGTATGGGCTTAAATTTGTCTCATTAATATCTGTAAACGCACAGATGGTGATCTACAAATATTTTTGATTTGCAGTTTTACGAATGCCTTTTTTTTTTTACGAATACACATTTATTTGTAAAAACCAACACACAAGTTACAAATCCTAAATTTGTGTTTGTGGAAGGAATATTTGTATGCATACAACAACACTGCGACCTACTTGTGAGGAGGGCAGGCCACTTGCGAATCACAAGCTATTTGCTTGTGGATCTGTGCGGATCTTCGACAAGAATGTCTCAAAAATGCGTAAGTGAGGAAAGAGATGCGCGTGCGTGAGTAATGATCCACAAATGCTGAGTCATACTTTACGAGCAGAATTTTCAGTTTTGCAAATGGCTTTTTGTTTTTACAAATGGAAAATTGTGTATTTACAAAAACACAATATATTTACAAGTATGTAAAAACCAAAATACAAGTTACAAATTATAAATTTGTATTTGTGGATAGCAAAACACGTGTGCAAATCAAAAATATTTGTAGATCACCATCTGTGCGTTTACAGATATTAATGAGACAAATTTAAGCCCATACCGGAGTGCTCTTCAGTCCTCAGTCCCATCGTGGATTTTGCAAGCAAGTCGAAAGACAAACTGCAACCTATTTCTTGATATTTGCTTGCCGAAATTGCTAGACAATTTTCATCATACACTTCATACACACAATTCCTTGCTTCAGTTTAACATAATTCCCACATTTCAAGTTTAATATCGTTTTGGTAGTTGGCCATCACTTTGATTCAGGGAGCCTGAGGTCTGAACTTCAAGTCCTGTATTCAGATCAGGACTTGCAGGGTGACAAAGCAGGGGAAGCTGTGTGATTTCTTGGTGTTCCTTAAAGACATGGAGTTGGACAGTGCAATGCCTCAGCTTTACAAACTGTTCTCATTAGTGGCAATAATTGGAGCTACATGTGCAGGTGTATAAAGAAGCTTCTCCTGTTTAAAGCGGCTCAAGTCCTACTCCGATAACACAATGGGCCAAGGCTGTTTAAGCAGCCTAGCTCTGCTGGCCATTGAGAGGACACTGGTGAAGTCACTGGAAAAGACAGCTAGTTGGTATGACAGAGCATTTCCTTGAAAAGGAACAGAGAGGATAATTTACATATAAATAAATTGACAATTTATCTGATGTAGGCCTGAAATGAGCTTCACCTCCTTGAAAAACCAGCAGCCGCCACTGGTGTCCACCTAGATGTGTGACGGATAGATGAGCAAAGTTTGCAACAGTCCACTGGGTAGGCTGATAGACTGATCTCTCCAGCACACATCTATGTGGATACGCCCACTTTCTGCCCCTTATGATGTCATAAGGGGCAGATTTCCAAAACGGCTTGTAACGGCTAATCACACCACACCTGGTGGCATGTCATGGCAGTGGCACCTTTAATCAGGATGTGGCCGTACATGTGATACAAAGTGCATTATTTACACACTGATGCCTTTAAAAGGATTTTGTTATGATTATTGAACGAATTTCATGAAACAAAGCTAAACGTTCTAGCTCACTTTGTCGAGTCTGGTGGTTTTAATCAAACTGAGCCTGACCCTTAAGCTAATCACAACGACATCACTGGGTTGTTATTGAGTCAGCTCTGAAAGCATTGATGTGGCAGCAGAGAGCAGAAGTCTTTGTTTACCCGCTACAGTCTACTGATGAATGCTTTGAGTTCCTTTAGGCATGTTTTGAACAGGCTCTTTATTTCATGGACATCATTTTAGGTAATATAAATGAAAATGATCATGCCTTGTGTTGTTTGAGTGCCCGAGCTGCCCGAATAGAAAACAAATATGATTAAAGTCCATAAACTCCCACTGAATTGTCTTTTGAAACTGTGGCACCAGCTGTTTGTGGTCAAATTGGGCGGGACTACCCGGCTCCAAAGAGAGACAGCTCATGAAGAGTTTGCGACCTGAAACATCAACTCCCTTTTAAGTGACTTTTCCTAATCGGACCAATAGAGGAGGCAAATGCCGGACCAAAAACATTAAAGGAATACTCCGGCGATTTTTTACCACATTATTGTTTTCCTGAGGGTCACCCCATGTTGAGAAAAGCTAAAAACCTGACGAAAGTTGATTCGACCAAGCCAGAGATCTGCACTGGCTGCCGGCGCTACGGAATAGCTATAACGCTAACCTATGGGGGCAAGCGTTCTCTTTTAACTCAAATAGTGTGGCGAAACAGTATCAACTTTGCGTTATCGGAGTCCCGACATGGGTAAGGACCAAGTTCCTTTAGGTCGGAGTCCCGACGTGGGTATCAGAGACTGTTGATCTTAAATACATTGCACTTTCTAAAATGTTTTTTTTTTACTTTGCCTTTATTTTCTATCTATTTTACATTTTTTTACTTATCTATTATTTTATTTTATTGTATGACACTTTATATGTGAAGCACTTTGAGTCTGCCTTGTGTATGAAAAGTGCTATATAAATAAAGTTGCCTTGCCTTGCCTTGCCTTATTGCATGTAAACACTCACCGCATCCGTTCTGCTATAGGCTAGTAAGGGCTTCCTGGAAGGAACCAACTCGTGTTACATGTCTTGGAATGGTTTTCTGAATGTGTTTAGAAGCCCCAAAAGTGGATAAAGAGCTTGCCCCCATAGGTTAGCGTTATAGCTATTCCGTAGCGCCGGCAGCCAGTGCAGATCTCTGGCTTGGTCGAATAAATTTTCATCTGGTTTTTAGCTTCCCATGGGGTGACTCTCAGGAAAAAAATAACAGAGTTCTCCTTTAATGGTACTAATGGTACTCTGCAATTTTTGGGAGGATGATTCGCCTTTAAAGGAATTTGATTTACATTTTATAATAATAATTGAAATAGTCAAAATGTGTTTTGACGGTTTGACCTCAGAGTTGACTTTGCTCTTCTTCTTTATCGTTCTCTCCAGCAATTACACAGTAACCCTATTGAAAAGGACTCCTGAGGAGGAGTTTTGGCTGTAAGAAGCACACACACACACACACACACACACACACACACACACACACACACACACACACACACACACACACAGGCACCCATGCACACACACATAACGTATCTATTATACAACTGTCATGCAATAAAACCATTAATCTCATAGTAGACCTACGGCATAGTAGACAACCGCGGCATAAAGGCCTACAAAGACAGAACCCAACCCACTGTTCAGAGTGCCGGTCTCAGCTTGTCCAGATGAATCCAGTTTATTTCTTTATCCACTTCTTTCCACTTAATGTGTACAAACATATATTTATATGTCAGTGCTTCAGTGTTTCTGATATGACATATAACTACTATCTGAACAACATTCATAATTCATGCAACCTTTTAAATAGTTTATGTGTGCAATTATTAAAGGCCTGGTAAACCCCTGTTTTAGCAGGGGAAGTTCTACCTACGAGTGAATTCTTTTTTTAGCCTAGAGCAAATAGAAGTTCCATAGAAGCTGAAGACCTAGGTCACACTCACTCGAGCTCTCGGAAGACTCTTTAGCCTGAAGTCTTCTCGTGGTTTACAGAGAATTTCTCCTGTTTTACAACTCATAAATAACACAGACATGTTCCCCAACGCTTACTGAGACTCAAACATTATTTTGGTTTATATTTACTATATTTGGTTACTGGTTACTATATTTACTCTCTAAGCCTTTCCCATGAGGGTCAGTAGCTGTTGGATGTGGCCTGTTATAAACAATTATAATAATCTCATAATAATAATAATACATATGTATATACATGTATAAGCTTGTGCCGATGTGTCCTTATCTTAACTTGTGTTAACCTGTTGCCGTTAGATACCGGGTCAACATAATTTCGGGGCAGCCAGACCCGGGGTCCCTCCACTGGGAGCTGGTTGGGTGTCTGCTGGTGGCCTGGGTGCTGTGCTATCTATGTGTCTTCAAGGGGATCCGGTCCACAGGCAAGGTGGGTAGCCGTAATGTCTCTAGGCCACTACTTTATTCAGAGTATTAAATCAGCCACACTGGATGCAGATACAATCCCTCAAAGGGGGAAAAGCCTCATGCTGCTGTTTTCTAATATTGTTAGCCTTGTAGCATAGTTGCTATGCCAAGTCATATTTTCTCACGCACTAACGTTGCTGATTCACTGTGCCTCATTGGCTATATCCTAAGCCAATCAGAGTGCTTTTACATTCAATAATCACTATCTGCCAAAATCCTATATTTGATTTAGGCATTTTTGATGCTAAATACAAGATGAACTTTAAAATATGACATATTTCCCTCCATGGTCTGGTAGACAATATTTTGCCTAGGCTATCGTTAACTTCCTATATCTTTAGCCTATGAGGCGAACGATATAGGAGTGTACTGCTTGAAAAAAATGTAAAAAGTGTAAACCCCTTAAGGATAAGTGGTTGAGTTAGATCTAGAGACGGTTGATGATTTCAACTGAGAATCTTTAGGCCGGCTTGGGACGAGCTCCTGAACTACTTTATTAGATTCCGTCCTTCCTGCACAACACAATGATGTTCTCTGTGTGTTGAAGTGAGTTCAGAGTTCTATGCACGCTAGTTGAGCAGGTTTTCTGGTTTTCTTGTCCAACGTTATTGTGCAACGACATTAAACTGTAATTATCTTCAAATGCATAGAAATTGTGTGCAAAGCAAACATGTAGAAACATGTAATCGTTTTATTTTTTACATTCATCATCACAGTTTTGAATTGACCAAGACATTTTGTGGACTTCCATATGTTGATCTGTCTTTGTGTGTGTGTGTGTGTGTGTGTGTGTGTGTGTGTGTGTGTGTGTGTTTGTGTTTGTATTTGTATATGTTTATGTTTGTGTGTGTGTGTGTGTGTGTGTGTTTATGTGTGTGTGCTTTTGTGGGTGGGTGTGTGTGTGTGCGTGTGCATGTGCACATGCGTGTGTGTGTGTGTGTGTGTGTGTGTGTGTGTGTGCGTGCGTGCATGCCTGCGTGCGTGTGTGTCTGTGTGTGTGTGTGTGTGTGTGTGTGTTCCAGGTGGTCTACTTCACAGCGACCTTCCCCTACCTGATGCTGATCATCCTGTTCCTCCGCGGGGTGACGCTCCCGGGCGCCATGACAGGCATCAGGTACTACCTGATGCCCGACTTTTCCAGGATCGCCGATGCTGGGGTACGAAAGCTCTGCACAACGGCACGGCTCGGCACACTGGCATCATGTGACACTCACAGACGCACACACACACACACACAGACACACACCCTTGTGGGCTTCCTCTGGGTGATGCAAGTTATCCCCCCTCCCACGCCCGTAACCAAGGGTTACCGGGCGCCATGCCCTGTGAGGCAGGCGACACACAGGCCCACACACAGGCCCCAGCTCCGAGCATAGCTTCAATACAGAGAAGGGATTCCCCATGACGATTGATCCAGGTGTATCTTCAGCACTGACTGCTGTGTGTGTTCACGATCTTAAGGGTCTCAGGATCTCTCCTGTCTGCACTTTAACATCCATTACCAATGTCATTCGTCAAATCACTTCCTCATAGCGATTCTGTCTGAGATGAATGTGCACACCTGGTGTGCCCACCTGCCGTGAATGTTGACAAGATCAATACAGCACTTTGGTCTATGCAAGATTTCCTGGGTTGATTGAGTTGAGGATGGATTGCTCTTATTCTGTAGACATTTTTTTCAGATTATTTTTGTTCACTAACTGCTGCTTATTGCTTGCTGCCGGTGTCCCTTCGGTGTGATGTTAAAGAGTATCCTAAAGGCCCTTTGACATCACGAAAAGATGAAACGCAGCGTTTGGGACTGAGTGGAATGTTCACAAGTTGTTTGGTAGACAGGGAAAAACTCCTGGATTTTACTCCTGTTTTCCCTCTTTACATTCTTATTTTAGATAACTATGTTGAAAATCCAATAAGACTTAAAACCACATTTAAAACATAAATAAATTATGCTTGTGGTCATCCACATTTCAGTGAGATTTGTTCTGCTGTTCTTGTAATGTGATCATCCTGCTATCTATATCTAGTAAAAGGGAAATGCTCTGTTTCGCTCTGGGTCAAACGGCTAGAACATAGCCTTGAGTCACATAAAGTTATTCCAAAGAGATAAGCTCATTTTCAATATCCCTTTCATCCAGGAAGTGAGGTTCTAGCCCAACCGTATCAGAGGAAATAGGAAAACACTGCAACAACAGCATGTGATAGTCAACTATTTTTTACCAAAAAATACCAAAATATATTTGTGGGTTGTATATTTAAGCAATAGATCACGACAGGCTGTGGTATACGGTCATTACAGTTAAGGGGGTCGCCGTCCCTCCGCTGCACGTCGGGACGGACAACGCCCCTTAACTGTGGTATAATGAACATATACCACTGACTGAAGTGATCTATTGCTTTTATAAAACGGTTACGTAAGTATGGCGAAATGAAAGTCATAGACACCCTCAATTTTGAAAAAGCGAGAAAGTCAGAAAAGCATTTTTTTTTAACGAATACAAAAAAGTAGTCCCTCCTGGCTGCCTGCAAAGTGCGCGGCGGTTGCTATGCAACACACTGTAGCGTCCTTCAGAGAGAAGGCTAGAGACGGTAGCTCGGTTCGCCGGCAATTTAGCCTACTATCGAGTTCACTCACCATGTGCCTATTGCTTTACAACAATTCCACCCTCTCCATCAATCAACATGTTTTTAGTCTTCTGTGAACTATGCTATTGCTTTTATATATAAATAAACAACAGTTAGAGTTAGGCGCGGAGTGATACTGAACTCTGTAAACTGAACGGGCGTCATAGCTGTGTGTATACGCTCAATATACAGTTGGGAACCAATCAGATCACTTGATTTAAGCCACCCGTTTTATAAACTGGTATCTACGGGTTCACTGCCACAGCTGAATCATATGTGTTCAATATATAAGGATACTTAGAAGGCATTCATTGTCAAGTGTCTTAAAGACGAAGCCAATTGTCAAACAGTAGAGCTGTCTATGTCTCACTGCTGTGATACAGGATGTGTGGATGTAATCAACATTTTGGGAGGGAAAGAGAGTTTGAGTCATACAACATGTGCACAACAGAGAGGACATTCTCCCTCCCCCCTCTCCTCTTCTCATACAGTTCACAGCTTTGGGGGTCAAATGTCAAAACAAAGGGTTCATTTCACGGATTCTAACTGCCTGCCATTTCCAAACTAAATCGTGTCTATGAATTGTGTCCAAGTTTCTAATCTATACATTTCAGGAATGTGTCAAGATGTGGGAAACTGGCAACAGCAATTAGAACTGGATTGGCTTCGTTATCGTCTGTTTTATGTGGCACTCTGTTTTTCTGTTCTGTTTCTGTGTGTGTGCTTCTGTGTGTGTATCTGTGGGTGTTTGTTTGGCTGCATGCAAGTGTGTGTGTATGCGTGTGTTTGTGTGCATGTGTGGTTCGAACCCAACTCACACACACACAAAAAAAGAGCATGCACGTATGTGTGTGAGCACAGGCATGCACGCGTATGCGAGTGTGTGTGTGTGTGTTTCTGTGCGCATATTTGACATTTCCCATCGGCTTCAGAAGAAGGCTGCAGTGCGTGCAGCAGATAAATGTCCTCAAACCTCGCGTTTATCTGCAGGGCTGGAGAGAGAGGGGCTCTGACGCTCATCTGGTGCTCAATGTTGTGTTGTGCACAAAGCAGCAGTGTTCCTAATGACAGCCAGATGTGGAGACACAGGGTCAGCAGACTTCTGAGTGAAACACCACAGCCATAAACTCGCAAACATCCTCTCTGTGGTTCATACACACAGACAGGCAGGCAGGCATGCACGCACACATATGCACATGTATGAACACACACACACACACACACACACGTATACAAAGCAACGCATGCATATGAACTCAAAACTACACAAAACACACACACACACACATATGCATTCACACACACAGACACACACAATCACACATCCACACACTTACGAGCACATCAAAAGCAACAACTCTACTCCAACGATGTGGTTATTAATGTACGCATAACAAACATATTTTTACAGCTTACAATGGACCTGGTGAATGTTTGAGATTGTTTCAACAGCTCCGTTTCCAAACATATAAAAGGTGCCCCCTTCTCTCTGTGAGAGCTCTCTCTTAGTCTGATGTTGGGGTTTCATTCATGATTTCATGATTTCTTTTTATCTATTATTTCATTGATTTATTCCTACAAATTAACAATTTTTATTTTTAATTTCCTTTTCTTTCTTAATCTCCTCTCTCTCACTCTCACTCTCACTCTCACTCTCTATCTCGCTCTCTCTCCAGGTGTGGCGTGATGCAGGCACCCAGGTGTTTTTCTCCTACGCTGTCTGTCAGGGCGTCCTCACAGCACTGGGCAGCTACAACAAGTACAACAACAACTGCTACCGGTCAGTGGCCCCTGGTCACGTACACACACACACACACACACACACACACACACACACATGCACGTACACACGCACGCACACACACACACACACACACACACACACACACACACACACACACACACACACACACACACACACACACACACACACACACACACACACACACACACACACACACACACACACACACACGCGCGCGCGCACGCACACACACACAAATACACACACAGAGGCGCAGTAACACACACATACATTGACATACACACACACACACACACAAATGGACTCACTACTCACGTTCATATCAATGCACACACATGCACACTGAACCTTGGTCTGACCCTCTGGTCTGCAGAGACACCTTCGCCCTGTGCTGTCTGAACAGCGGCACCAGCATCTTCGCCGGCTTCGCGGTGTTCTCCATCATGGGCTTCATGGCCCATGAGCTGAACGTGGAGATGCACGAGATCCAGTCTAATGGTGAGATGTCTCTATTTTCCTGCAGAAGGACTTCATCGTGATACAAATAATATCCACTCCTCTGTACAGCAATGAATACGTTATGTATGATGTTCATTTCATCGTCCCACAGCCTGGCAATGTGCTCTGATGTCCACCAGGTGGCGTATCGGGCTAAGACATGGAATGAAACGTTTAGTTTCACCATCCATTTGGGATAGCTGTTTGTTCTCATGTTTTGACATCATGTGTGACCTTAGAGCTATGACCTCATGTGACCTCTGTCACCTCAGGGCCCGGCCTGGCCTTCATCGCCTACCCCAAGGCCCTGTCCATGCTCCCTGGCTCCAACTTCTGGGCTGTGCTCTTCTTCCTCATGATCCTCTTCCTCGGCCTTGACAGTCAGGTAAATATGATGAGGATGATGGCGATGAAGATGATATTAATATAAATGGTTAATATGAATATGAATTTGAATATTCATACTACTATGAATACATAATTCCAATCCCCGGGAAAAAAAATGAGCAAGTTATGAATTTTGTGACTGTGAACATGTCAATGCACAGCTATAGCGGTCTACACAAGCTATATGTCACTTACAAGCTGAGACTCACCTGATTCCAACATTCTGAAACAAAAAAACCCTCACTTTGTCTAATAACAACCAAAAAAAAAGTCTGAACTTTGTTCTCCATCAAAGTTGAGTCTGATCGCTAAAACCCCCATAAACTGCCCATTTTGAAACCACAATCAATCACTTTGTCGCCATCTGGTATTGGCAAGTATGTGAGTAGATGTTTCTAAATGGTTTGTTCTGGGTGTGCAAATGTATTTGAAAAAAATATGAAACCATTCTATTCTTCACTTTCATCCACGCTTTACAGCCATTACGTGTGTGTGTGTGTGTGTGTGTGTGTGTGTATGTGTGTGTGTGTGTGTGTGTGTGTGTGTGTGTGTGTTTCTCTCCCGGGCCACCAGTTTGTGTGTGTTGAGAGCCTGGCTACGGCCGTCACAGACCTGTTCCCGCAGCAGCTGAGGAAGAAGGGCCGGCGGGAGCTGCTGGTGCTGGGCATCGCCGTGGTCTGCTTCCTCCTGGGCCTCCCGTTCTTCACAGAGGTGGGCCTCCACACACACACACACACACACACACACACACACACACACACACACACACACACACACCGTTTACTGTTCACTAATCAAACCAGCACTACGGAGCTCTTCCCATTAGCAGCCTTGAGAGGCTTGAGTTGTAGCTACAGTTATAGAAATATCATATTCAGACGACACTTAAGGCCGCAGTATACTCACCGTTCCCAAGTTGTTGCGCGACATTGTGATGTCACGGGAGCGCCGTGACTATTTATACTCGCGCTGGTGGCCACGACACTATTTGCAGTCTTCTCCTGAACAGAGGTGTCGCCGCTGAGGCTACCGACTTTTTACTATTTCCACGCACTAGAAGAAGAATAAAACGTAAACAATGGCAGAGCTGGCAGCAGCAATGATGTCACAGTCAATGTCGGTGACGATATTGGATTCTATGGATGAGGAAGAACAGCGCTTTTTGTAGCTGCCTGCGACCTCTTCTTAGCTTTTGCAAATTGGTCGCGGAGGTTTTTCCATATTTTGCGGCATGTGGCCTCATCCTTTCCAACATTAGTTGCGATTTCTCACCATGAATTTCTGCACCTCTGGGCATCCCTGTGTTCTTTCATTGAAGTATCATACAGGTGCCTATAGAGGCGCACTTGCTCGGAAAGCTTGCCTTCGAAATGTTCCATCTTGTGCTTCCGCTTTGTCACGCGCCACTGAAAAAAAAAGAGTGGTGCGCGACAGGGCTTAAATCCTGTCACGCCGGCGAGATCTACGTCATTTTGACGTCACATTGTCGCACGACAACTTGGGAACGGCGAGTATACTGGGGCCTTAAGTCATCTAATGAGTCATGAAGGAGAAAGGTAGGGTTTAGAATCCTCTGTCACATACATACAGGTCGTGGACATTGGGGGATTGGACCCAGTACCCTTCGGCTGGCAGTCGGATACCACGATGAGCCACAGCCTGCTACCCTGGCTCCACCACCAGAGTGCAGAGTAGCAGCAGGAACCAGAACACACAAGATATAGTGGATTGTTGTTGTTTGATAAAATATATTTCCCTAGGAAATACAGTCGTGAGTGTGAACAAAGAACACCAATCAATAGTCAGGAGACGACAACACGGGCTTCCTACTTTATTTTCTACCCATTTCTAAATGTTGTGTTCGTGTTTCCAGAATGGCATTCTCATGTTCCAGCTGGTGGACACATATGGCCCCAGCGGAGTCAGCCTGCTCTTCATCGCCTGCTTCGAGTGTGTGGTCATCGGCTGGGTTTACGGTGGGCGCTCACACATTCAGAATCGTACACTGGACCCGCCTCGTACGTAGGCATACCGTGTCAAACCATGTGCTGGCTGTACGATTTAACAGCTATGATGTGAGTTCAACTGGTTGAAAAAGCAGCATAGCAATCCGTCAGGTATTAGTGAGGGAAGTGCTCTGTGGGGTTATCTGTTCCGGCTAACAGCGCCTGCCTCGGTATGAGGGAGGTGTGTGACTGAGAAAGGATGAGAAACGCAGGGCGGAAGGGAGCAGAGGAGGGTGTCTTTGGTTTCCTGCTCTCCCCCTGCCCCCCTCGAACCCTTCCTACAGCCCCTTCAAAGGTTGTATAAGCGATTCTAGGCCGAGACATAAATTATCACATTCATCTGATCTTTCCTAACCCTAGCTGCCCGCCCCATAAGCAGGCCGTCAAAACAACACGTCTCTGTAGGCAGCCTGTGCTCCGAGATCGTACACAAAAACTGGTACTAAAAAAAATGGTACTACCAACCACTCAAAACCCAAATAAATTGTATTCCAACCAATCACGACAAGGGGCGGGTCTTGTGGGGGTTTGCGCTGCATTCAGGATAGTTTTCACTGGATGCACGAAACACGGAAGGGAGGGGCGAGCTGGCTCTGTTTGTTTGGGATCTCGCTTCAAATACCAACAGAAGTGACGTCACCCAACATCGCTGATACAACCTTGTAATGTGGCAGATAGTATTGGCATTGTTTGAATTGAGAGGGATGTTCCCTACTGGTACTCCAAGGCTCTTATTTTCACGTATTTTCTCTTTCTTTCTTTCTTTCTTCTCTTATATGTGGACATGTTTGTGTGTGCGAGCGTGTGTGTGCAAAAGATGGCAATTGAGGGACGCAGACCTGAGGCAGTTGTAGTATTTGTTGACCTATTCCTCGTCCGTCCTACATCAGTGAGATGAGGATCATTTCAAAGGCAGCTGGGCGGAGGCTGTCCGTCTCGTATCCATTCAAATGCTTCTTCTTGGCAAAGCCAGGGCTGTCTTAATCTCCTCTTGTAGTCTGAAGTTAATGGTCTTGTATCTCTTCATAGCGTAGTGATACCCCTCGTCCTGGCTGGGATCACTCCCCCTCTCTCCTTCACCCCCTGCCAAGCCAAGCTCTTTTGAATGCTAATAACTTTTCCCCCACCTTCTCTGAAAAGGAGATATTGGGGCATCTGTTCTGCCTCTCTGCCTCGTGGGATAATCCTGTGAGGATATTATGCTGCTGTATGCAGATATGCTTTGCTTAGGTCTCCACATTCTGGAGAAATTGGGACAGTGCAGCACCGTACTTATATATGGAACATCAAAACAAGTTTAATTTGTGACTCAGGTGCATTCTGGGAACAAACCAAGTTATTTATTTTGTTAGGTCGACGTCGATGCCCAACAAGGCGTAGACCTACATTGTCTTTCTTTTGCGTCACATTTTTCGTCTTTTAGTGTCAGTGTCAGTGTTTAGTTTTTTCTTTTGGTGATCCCACTAATAGGTTATAATCCAAAAGTTTCACCCAATTATTTTGTCCTCATTTCCTCATTCCTCTCACTCTATCCTCGCTCTACAATTTTCCTTCTCACTCGCACTCTCTCTCGTTCTCTTTCTCTCTATCATTATATTTCTCTCTCTCCCGTTCTCTCTCTCTCTCTCTCGCTCTCTTGCTCTCTCTCTCATCTTTCTATCATTATATTTCTCTCTCTCTCTCTCTCTCTCTCTCTCTCTCTGTCTCACAACTCATTACTCAGATTCTCTTCCCCCATTTGTAACATTCAATTTAACCTTAAACTGACTTTTAAAACTATTTGGTTTATAAATATTTTGTTTGGGCTTGTTGATGAATAGCACCCACTCTCAATCACTCAGAGTTGATTTATGTGGTTCATTTGAAAACACAGCAGTCCAGATGCTTTTGAAAGGAAAGCAATGCTGATGAATCGCTTTGCCCAGCGTGTAACAGATGTTTGCAGCTGTTCACATCCACATTGATAATCAATGGCTGCAGGTGTGTGAGGAAACCACAAAGCTGAGTGTGCAGTCAGCTGTACACACTTGTGCAACAATTAATTTAACATTAAACTTTAAATTGAAGGTTAATTATGGCTATAAAATACAAAGATTAATTGATTCAAAATGCAACCTTATTAATATAGATCTAAATAATTATAATAATAACCCTTATAATCATGATAATGATGTTGAATATAATAACATTAATGATTTACAGGCTAACCTTGAGACCATTAGCTGCAGACCAGGAGGAGCCATGCTAGCCCTCGCTAACCCTGAGGTTATAAAACGCATTTCCACTCAACCTTCAAGTCCCCAACGGCCGGTATTTCACCTCTTAGTAGCGGAGACAGCAATGCATCATCACAACGTCTCTCACGCAGAAGACTCTTTCTCCTCCTCCCTCCTCCACCGATCGATCTGTAGTTCGTCCCGATGACTTCTCCATTACAACTTTGATTCACCCCACTACTTTTATCTTTTTCCCACTGAATTCCCAGGTGCGGACCGTTTCATGGACAACATCGAGGATATGATTGGCTACCGGCCGTTCCCCGTGCTCAAGTACTGCTGGATGTTTGTCACACCCTTCATCTGCATGGTGAGCGTCCCCTGGACCAACGTCTTCCTCGTTTCTACCCTCCTCTTCCAGCCGGCTCTCCTCCTGACTGTAGAACCTGTTCACCCTGTGGAGCGGGTCCATGAATGGCCGTTGAGAATGTGTTGACTACAGCAGGTTGGAGTCAATTTGCCAAGTAATTAGAAGCATGAGGCAACACATGCAGCATGTAAGAAAGAGTGATCAAAGTGTACACTCACACACTCACACTCACACACGTTCATACACGCACGCACACACGCACAGACGCCCAGGGTTAGTCTAACACTGAATTGGCGTTGATGCATGAAATCAGACTTCCTGTATTGATGGCGCCCTCACTGTGGTTTCTGCTGAATGCTAGTTTTTTTGAACAAGCATCACGTGAACTTTCCACCACGGCGCCTGAATATTGATTCCTAATTATGGGAGGAGTCGACTGTATGTAGAAGCCCAAGACGGCCGTATTGCCAAGCAGTATTTTTATGAAGTTTCCTTTTTTTGTTGAAGTGTCTCTACATGTTTTTTCGGGGGAGGGGAAACTGAGGAGCCACCATACAGACATGAACAAGTGGGACAGTACACTCTGTCATTGAGCTGTTGTTGATATGATGCTCTCCTTCAATGTGACCCACATGACGGAGTGGGGGTCTGACCGCTCTGCTGCCCGCTCTCTGCTGCCCCCTGCAGGCCACCATGACGTACGAGCTGGAGGACGGGTCCTTTATGATAGATGTGTACCACATGGGCACCGGGATGTCCCTCATGGCCTCGCTGCTGGTCGCCGTCCCCCTCATGTGCATCCCTGTGTTCATAGGCGTGGCCCTATGGAGGGTGAGTCAGCACCCCTCCGCCTGCCCACCCCCCCCCCCCCCCCTACGCTCTTTAAATATGAATGGATGTGAAGGCAATTGACGGAGAATGCACGTGTGCGATTGCGTCTGATTGGACGTTGATGAAGAGGATGATGATGATGATGATTATTATGATATGGGCTCTGCTGATATTATGGTGTATGTTTGTGTCTTTGAGTGTGTGATTGTTTGTGTGTGTGTGTGTGTTTGTGTGTGTGTGTGTGTGTGTGTGTGTGTGTGTGTGTGTGTGTGTGTGTGTGTGTGTGGTTGTTTATCCCCATGCATGTGTTCGGTTGTTTGAGCGCGAATATATGTTTTTTGGTGTGTGGTGTGTGTGTGTGTGTGTGTTTTTGTGTCGGTGCATGTGTATGCAAAATTGTTGTGTGTAAGAGGGTGTGAGGTGCGTGCGTGCGTGTGTGCATGTGTGTGTCTGCGTGAGTGTGCGTGTGTGTGTACTGTGCGTGCGTGCGTGTGTGCATGTGTGTGTGTGTGTGTGTGTGTGTCTGCGTGAGTGTGCGTGTGTGTGTACTGTGCATGCGTGTGTGTGTGTGTGTGTGCATCATGTGCTCCATCCTATTCTCTCCCTGCTCCTCGTCCTCAGGACCCTGACAGGATGACGACGCCGTGCAGGTCGCTGCGCCAGGCGTGGCCGCAGCGACCCGTTCTCTCGCTCTGTAAACGGGTCGTCTTCAAGGCCCAGGCCACGCCCCCCGCTGCCGCCGAGGACAAGATGGCGATGGACGGCGTCAGCGGAGTGTAACCGTGAAGGGAGACACTGAAGACTAATGGAGGCTTGTAAGACGCTGCGTCTCTCCCTGTTATGAGGCGCGTTCTTCAATGCTTCATGTTTACATCGTTTTTGTGTTTTTTTTCACTTTTTCACTTTGGCTTTGTAAGAGCCTTTTCTTTTTATAGATATAATACTTTATATACTCTGTTATATAATCATTTTTGTAAAAACCAAACCAAAAAAATAAATAAAAACAAATTTTACAAACTGCCATATGTTTACTTCACTGCTAATCAGATAAAACTGCATATATGTATATACTGTATATTAACAACATAACAAACAGCATATAAACACACACACCAGTGTGTGTATCTATACCCATCTCTTGACGAGTAGTGAATATGAAGTGCACTTCACTACATATTAAATATTTAAACAAGTGCAATATATCCGTGGGACAATATAGACCACATACAATGTTTAAACTTCCCCGACTTCCCAATGATTGAATGAATACACACACACACACACACACACAAGCTTTAACATCCAGAAAGGGGTCACAGAGAGAGATGGTCGGGGCCTATGAGAGTGATGTCATGGGGGGCGGGGGCGGGCCATACGTGATGATGGGTGAGACGGGCCGGCCTCCGGTCAACCGTGTGATCATCACTGGCATTCAATTAGAGAGGGAGGGGGAGGAGGAGGAGATAGGGGGGCAGGGGGGGGGGGGGGGAGGAGGAGGGGAGGGAAGGGGGAGGAGGAGGGGGAGATGGAGGGGGGGAGGGGAAGGAGGAAGAGGAGGAGAGGGAGAGGAGGAGGAGAGGGAGAGGAGGAGGAGAGGTCCTTGTTATCTACAAGGACCTCAGCAAGTGACCCAATAGGTCTGTGGAACTTGACCCCCGAGGGCCAGAGAGCCCCCCCTGGTCCACTAAACAGGGTGTGTGTGTGTTTAGAGGCACCATTCTGGGACAATCTGAGGCCCCTGATCCAACATGTACGGTTGGAATGGACCAATGAGATACTGCGATAATTGTTCTCCCCCCATGCCAACTCATTAGTGGTCGAGGATTGTTAGCTGCTGTCTTTTTTCTTTGTCATTTTCCCATTTCCTTTATTGATGACTTTGTTCCAGCGAGTGGCTGTGAGTTCAGTGACCATATGCCATTGCTCTGATGCTACGAGTGATTGTAAAGAATGAACATAATTTGTCTTCCTTAGCTTAACTCGCTTAACAAAAGCAGACTATAGGGCCTGCTCGGCCAATAAGATAAACATAAATAACTCAACAATGTATAGGTTGATTGGAAAATGAATTTTCATCTGTAAAGGATGCAGTCTGTCCACAAGGGAATACTGTTAGCTTCTTGCAAGGCATCTTTAACCAAAAGGGTCCTAGTCATTTTCTTTGTGTATAACATGAGCTATTATCTTCTAATCTTTATAAAGACATTTACAATGTTTATTTCCTCTTCAGCTAGCTATTTTATTCGACGTATATTATAAGGATTCCTTTTCTTATACTTTCTCATGGGAGAATAAACTAATCATGCAGCCATTTCTCTTAACATTTCATAACTGAGACTCTAAAGGATGTGCCATGCGGCGGGATGCTACAAAATGGCTCCATCTTGTCATGCAGGCTCATACCTCTCCCTAATGAAGCCTGCAATTCCGTTTGTTGAGCTCAGCAAAAACTCTCCATAGATGTGATTGGAATGAAAGAAGAAATAAAGAAGATAACTTATGCTCGTGTAGCCAGGCCTGTCTCCCACACCTGACCCCTCTCTCTCTCAATCACAGTTTTTTGCGACCGGAATGACTAAACAGCTTCCTGATGAATGCTAAGGCGTTAAAACATGGCGCTGTAATAGAGTGGAGGATCCTTCGCCATGGGATCAGGCTTCGACTCGATTGCCTATTATGTTTTTGCACTATGACTCACTCTGCGCTTTCTGCTGACGATACACTTTGAGGCAACGGTGTGAAATCTATCGGGGGGGGGGGGGATTCAGTGAAGAGGCACATCGCTGGGTCATGTGGATAGAGAGAGAGAGAGAGAGAGAGAGAGAGAGAGAGAGAGAGAGAGAGAGAGAGAGAGAGAGAGAGAGAGAGAGAGGCAAGAGAGAGAGAGAGAGAGCGTTGTCGGATTGTACACTGTAACCTTGGCTTATTAGTCACATGAGATAGACTTTGGCAGTTTCAAACACAACAATGTCATCCCATGACAAATCATTTCAGGGTTCATTTACAAGATGTACAAGCCCTATGGTTGGTTGGTGGTTTTAGGGTTAAGGCTTTAGGGTTGCGTTCTGGTTTTAGGGTTTGCTCTCTGTGATGTATATTCTGATGTAAGTGTAGATAGCCTGCTACTATAGTAGCCTATTCATACTATCTTTGATGTACAGTGTAGCATGTAGCTGAAGTAGCTGAAGCTCCTGTTAACTGTGATTTAGACAACTACATTTTGGCATTAGATGGCATAAAGGCGGGCACACACCAAGACGACTGCCCGATCATCGCCAGAAAATGGAGTCGCCTATTAATCTCACCGACTCGGTCAAAAAAGTGTGAAATACACACCTAAACGACTACAAACGATGCTGTACGTTCTGCACTTGCGCGAGATGTAATGTCTCCAAAACAGCAGGTGGCGCTAATCTGTATTGTGGTCCAAAAAATAACGAAAACCGGAAATACCAGGACCTCTCTTAGCAACCGCGAACAGCGACGGTCTATCCTCCATCATGCTGATAGATTGTTTATCGATTTCTTCGGTCCACATGATCAAAGAATTCAATATTAACTATCAAAACGATGCCAAACAATGCGTTGAGAGAGTGTGTCGCCATTGTCTGCACTTTCACAGTTTGTATGTTTACCATCCTTACTTCCGGGCTTCACTAACTAGTCAAGGGCTAGCCCTCTACCAATCAGATTGGTAAAGACTGAACGCCTGTAGTGGCCGATTACACATGTTGAATCGGCAGAAAAGAATTCCAACGACCTTATCGACGGCCGACCTCACCGTACACACCAAAGAGACTCATGTCAAACCTCTCAAGACTCACCGACGCCCGATTTTGGGCGTCTTGTGTGGCCGCCTTTAGGTGCAGTAGGCATGCTATCTGTAATATACAGCATCGATAGCAGCTAATGTACATGCTATCTGTAATATACAGCATCGATAGCATGTAGCTAATGTACATGCTATCTGTAATATACAGCATCGATAGCATGTAGCTAATGTACATGCTATCTGGAATGAATAGGAGTATATTTTATGTGTTTCATCATTTACCTTGATAAGGCCTCTTTATGGAAAATTTCAATGACGTTTGTTACAAGTAAAGTAATTACAACTATAATGTTGTTCCCATTCATTATTGGGAGTATTGGGACTGTGTGTGTTTGTGTGTGCCTTGGTGCCGGCCTGTGTGTGCGTTTACATGTGTGTATGTGTTGTGGTGTGGTCCACTTGGCAGCTGTCTGAGGAAGTCAGCAGAAGGCTTTGCTTCTTGCCCAGAGAGGCCGGCCAGCATCCAACACACACACACACACACACACACACACACACACACACACACACACACACACACACACACACACACACACACAGAAAAACACACACATGAATGCACATGCTGAGATGCACGCACGCGCACACACACCCTTGCTCAGATGCACGTACACACGATGATACACACACACACACATGCGCCCGGAAACACCAAAACACACACACACACACACACATGTAACACGTCACACACACCCACGCTGAGCACAGCCATCATACAGAGCTGGGTGACGGGCCGTCGCTCCCTGGCCTCTGGGTATGAGCAGTCATCAAATCCGACAACAGGTCGAAACTTTATTATCAGTCGGTCAATAGCAGGAACCGCCACAGGCCGCGCAGAGAGGAAGTCCGAGCGCCAGCGGAGAGGGGAAAGTAAAAATGTGAAAGGCAGGACAAAAAAAAACACATTGAGGACTGAGAGCTGTAGCTGATGCTGGACGCTGGACGCTGTTCACAGGGCCGCTGGACGCTGAGAGCTCTGTAGCTGACGCAGGGCCGCTGGACGCTGGACGCTGTTCACAGGCTGCTCTCCATCGGGATTTACGGGACGTTTTTTCTGACGTTTTTACGAGCGTAAAACGGAACCGCGAGGAGGTGATGCCGCTGAGCTGAGCAGGTACTCTGAGCGGTTCTCAGGAAGCAGGTGGGTCTGCCTATCCTCCTATTGGCCAGAACTTAAACTATGGGTTTGTGCCGAAGGCCGCTCTATGCTCCACAAAATGTTTACAAATGAAAAAGATGGATATGTGCAAGGGCGTTATTGTGGACGGACGGAATATATCAGATTTGTTTCTTCCATTTTATTCCAGGACGTTTTTAAAGAGATGGTGGATATTGAGTGTAGTACATTCAGTATTATGTGAAGAATGTGTATTTTTGTGTTAAAACTTTAAAATTGTGCACTATGGGTGCACTATGATGAACCAATTTAGTTTAGTTGGGCCTGCAGTGGTCTCTGCAGGAGTGTTTTATGAAAAGTTTGATCAATAGTTCTTTAAATATTACTAACTTGACCGTCAACTGAAAAATGAATAAACAACTGCATTATCTGAATTTAGCCCTTTGGATGCTTTTGCTCAATAGCTGTTGAATTATGTATCTCCATCCTCTTCAAAAAAAATTATTTCAATGAAAGCTTCAAAGGGCTAGTAAAAGTAATAATTTATTCTTAATTGGATATATAGAAAGGGGGGATTTCAAAACAAGGCTCCCATAAAATATTAATGTTCATATTTTGGAAACAGTAACAAAAACTTAAACATGATTTACACATAATTTGCTCAGAGCGACTTACTTTACTGAAGCTGTACCGATAGCGATATATTGTTTCACTTCTTATGACAAATGGACTTAATGTCGCTTTGGATAAAGCATCTGCTAAATGCCCAAAATGTAAATGTATTGAAGAACCTGTTATCAAGTACATCAGAACCAGTGTGATATTGTAAACCATTCTCAAATTAGATATTAGAGTCCAGTCCCAAATTAGATCCCATATTTAACAAAGGTCTTCTGATCATGATCCAGATGCTCTCTCTGGCTCAGCATTGCGTTAGCCCTATCATCCCGGTAATTCAGTACGCCACGTGTGTCAGGCAAGGTGGGTTAAAGATACCTTGAATTTACCTGGACCCATCTTTCACAGCACCACATACACAAATGTATTAATAGCAGTCAATTGGTCATTCCAAAACCACCATGAACTCAAGACGCAACTCTGTCTATACCAGTTGTTCTACGTAACCTGTCCTCAGCTAAGACCTGTTGCTCTTAGGGGAGGGAGAGTTTGAGGGGTACTCACTCGCTCTGTGATGGGGGGGTGAAGCTCTCTGTGATGGGGGGGTGAAGCTCTCAGTGATGGGGGGGGTGAAGCTCTCGGTGATGGGGGGGTGAAGCTCTCTGTGATGGGGGGGTGAAGCTCTCGGTGATGGGGGGGGTGAAGCTCTCGGTGATGGGGGGGTGAAGCTCTCTGTGATGGGGGGGGTGAAGCTCTCGGTGATGGGGGGGTGAAGCTCTCAGTGATGGGGGGGTGAAGCTCTCAGTGATGGGGGGGTGAAGCTCTCTGTGATGGGGGGGGTGAAGCTCTCGGTGATGGGGGGGGTGAAGCTCTCAGTGACAGAAAGGAACCTCCAAGGACCTTCTAGAATCTCTATGGGGGAAAACAATGACAACCCAATCTGACCTGTGTGGGGACCTGGAATGCAGAACTAAAAAACGATGGTTTCACCCAAAGATTGTACAAAGTTTCCCAAACCAACCAGAAAATGTGCCTGCCTCAATTCACAACTCAGATTTTTGGTGCATTCATTGTTCTCGGGACGAGGAACTGGGAGATGCTGGATGGATTCTATCCAGCCGGCCGGGGGAGAAACCCAGAGGACGAGCCGGCCAAGGGAACACCTCGGCTGCCCTAGGCCTGCTTTACCAACTGCCCCCCTGACCCAATTCCTCAGTGGAAATGGATCATTTTCTCTGCCCCACGGCTTCACGGTGACGGTAGCACCAATAGTTATTATTGAGTGACGCTGCACCCAATCGACACTCCGTCTCCCCCCCACACACACACACAACTCTCTTTTATTGATCCACAGCTTGGCCCGACACATACATATCTGTGTCTGTGTGTCCTTTGGAGCGACAGAGCCATCGACTGTCCGTCAGAACCCAGCGACCCAGCTCAGTCAGGGTCTGACCTCGCCGCCGGGCGAGCGGCCACACCGCCATGGGCAAGACCGGGAAGAACACGGTGGAGTCCCACTCCCCCACGGAGGTGAAGCAGGCCGTGCCCTTCGAGGAGCTGCAGCCCGCGGCGCCCCCCGCAGGCGGGGACGAGGAGAAGCAGGAGCTCCCCGACCGGGGCAGCTGGAAGGGGAAGTTTGACTTCCTGTTGTCGTGCGTTGGCTACGCCATCGGGCTGGGGAACGTCTGGCGGTTCCCGTACCTGTGCGGGAAGAATGGCGGAGGTGAGTGTTGGGGGTACCCTGCTATCAGTGTTGGGGGGTTTGTCAATCTGTTGCTTTTCTGACAGAAGAAACACACGTTTATTTCTGATGCTGTGAATAAATTAACTGGCAGCTGAGAGCATAAGATAACAAAAAGAACGTGTTCTGTTTAAACGATACACACTCATGTAAAGGTTTTCCATGCATATATTTATTGTGTCCATCATTTAGCCACTCACCTTTAATAATTAATCTAGAGTGAAAATTAATAAATAGATGCATTGCTTTAATCATCACCCATTCATCAAAGGTTCTGTGTTGTCTACTTCCTGGTCATGTGACAGGGGCCTTCCTGATCCCGTACTTCCTGACGCTGGTGTTTGCTGGGATCCCGCTGTTCTTCCTGGAGACAGCCCTGGGTCAGTTCACCTCGGTGGGGGGTCTGGGCGTGTGGAAGCTGCTGCCGATGATGAAAGGTGAGTGTGTTCCACCTGAGGGTTCAGCCATGTGATCTGAAGCTCCACAGAAGAACTTCACGCCCAGCGTCCCGCAAGTTCATGACCAGAGAGGGATGAGGTGTGGCATCGTGTGAAATCCTCTTTTGGAGATGCTTCTGGATAGGGTTCCCTAGGGTACATAGGGTACTCTAGGAGACATAGGGTACCCTAAAATACATAGGGTAGGGTACCCAAGGAGACATAGGGTACCCTAGGGTACATAGGGTACCCAAGGAGACATAGGGTACCCTAGGGTACATAGGATACCCTAGGAGACATAGGGTACCTCGCCTCCCAGCCCAAAGGTAGTGGATGAGAAGAGCCTCCGTGTGCATGGCCTATCTCCATGCATCGCTGAGCTAGATGCCCTAACCAGCGTGACTGAACAGTAACTAGTAACTCAGCAGGTTCGTACCAGGATGGTGCCTGCATACCAATGACATCAGAGTGTAATCATAAATGGTCTGCCTAACCTAAATGTAATTTCTATTGGCAACGGGCAGGAGGAGAGAACATAGTAATAGTCTAGATGTAGAGAAATGTTGTCACTGCCAGACACAATAATTGAGCTGTGGAGTTTTATCAGCATTAGTGGAGCATTAGAAGGGCGCAAGCTCAACGAAAAAGGACGGGTGGATTCGATTTCCATTGGGGCAGACTTAGTTGAATATGTCTGTGAGAATGAGCTGACGAGGTTAAAGGAAGAGCCCACTTTAATCTCCTGATGTCTTTATCTTTTACCTCTGTCAGGCGTGGGGCTGGCGTCCGTGGTCCTGGCCTTCTGGCTCAACATCTACTACATCATCATCATAGCCTGGGCCCTCTACTACCTGTTCAACTCCTTCAGAGCGGTACATGCTATAATTGTTGTATACTGTATGTATGAATGTGTATGTGTAGCAGGTCTAGAAATCACAGTGTGGTGGCTCAGCATTACATATTTAAAACTTAAAATAACAAGGTGTAAATGTATCAACAATATACCTTTCATAATGAATAACAAGACACAAACTTCATGAGTAGCCTTTGACTGATGACGGTTGGTGAAAGTAAAACCATTCTTAGCGTATCAATAATGTTGGATTAACTTAATCATTTTTGATGGACCGGTTTGTGTTTGATTAAATGGATTGATGGATGGATAAAAAAGTGGAATCCTGCACATTTGTAGACATGGATGTATACAGTGTATACAGCGCCCCAAATGAAAAGACTAAAGTGTATACAGTGCTCAAAATGAAACAACTAAAGTTCATCGATATGACACAACATCACATTTACTCAGCTATAAGACACTTTTAACCCAAAACGAAAAGTCGCTGCACTCAAGCGCAGAGTGAAAGCATGACGCAATCTGTCTCCGTCGCTCCATGCTGTCTTTGTACATTTCCATTCCTTTCGGGGGGTCTGGTGGCTGTGAAGGGCCCTATTGTTCCTTTATGTGCAGGACTTTGTGAAAAGAATTCTACACATCTCCTTGAGTTATTTTGAAAAGCCATGCCATCTGCAAGGCATGGGTTATGTATGATGAGATGTTTTTATGTATTGCTGGTCTGTCTCCTTTCTGATTCTCCTTCGCCCTAGACGTCTCCAAAGTCCATT
>NC_140288.1:9716881-9734381 GCF_964030765.1 Micromesistius poutassou
ACTGATGTATTGATTGATGTGTGAGTGTGTGTTTGCATGTGTGTGTATTAACCTATGTGTGTGTGTGTGTGTATTTACCTGTGTCTGTGTGTGTGTGTGTGTGTGTACTTACCTGTGTGTGTGTGTGTGTGTGTGTGTATTTACCTGTGTCTGTGTGTGTGTGTGTGTGTGTACTTACCTGTGTGTGTGTGTGTGTGTGTGTGTGTGTATACTTACCTGTGTGTGTGTGTGTGTGTGACCCCCAGGTCCGGGGCTGGCCTTCCTGGCGTACCCTCAGGCTGTCACCCAGCTGCCCATGTCCTCCCTCTGGGCCATCCTCTTCTTCTCCATGCTGATGATGCTGGGCCTGGACAGCCAGGTACACACACACACACACACACACACACACACACACACACACACACACACACACACACACACATAGAAACATACACACACACATATGCACACACATTCACATGCTCACACACACACACACACACACACACACACACACACACACACACACACACACACACATCAATTACACTCAAAAACACTGAAGCATGTAGTCACTGTTACTCCATCCTACTCCTGTAAAGCTGAATAACAGCGCCTTCACTGTCTGCTCCTGGCAAACAGCCACGCAGCGGCGGCCCTTATCGGTCCACTGTCCTGTAGCCGGGTGAATGTAGGTCAGCAGGCTCCTTGTGGTTCATGTTGTCTTCCTGTTCCAGTTCTGCACGGTCGAGGGCTTCATTACGGCCCTCATGGACGAGTACCCCATGGTGCTGAGGAAGAGGAAGAAGCTCTTCATCCTCCTCGTCTGTTTCATCTCCTTCATCATCGGCTTCTCCAACATCACACAGGTGTGTGTGTGTGTGTGTGTGTGTGTATGTGTGCGTGTGCGTGTGTGCGTGTATGCCGGCAGGATCGTGTCATATTACGTGCGCACATATCAACTGAACGTGTCACACCTGCGTGCTTTGACGCCTGTGCAGCAGACAGCGCCTGACGTGTAATGTCGTTTCCTCATTGACTTATAATAGTCCCCCGTTCACGCGCACGTTCACGTGTGATGACTGCTGCACGCCGGTAATCACACTACGCGTAACATTCATGCGTTTTTTAGCGAACGCACGCATTAACGCTCGCATGAAGATAATTGAACATTTTTCAGGCGCTCACACGTACGCGGAAACGACGTGCGCAAACTCTGTCACGCGTAACAAGAAGCTGCGTACGTATGAAGCAGCGTGCACACGTCTGTCTGTCACTGTTTGACAAATGTTATTACGCGTTCACACACACGTGCGGTCGCAGATTCTGATGCTGCACGGCCGGAAGTTGATCTGCACAGTGCGCACACTACGCGTTACATGAACGTGTAGTGTAGTTCTGTGTTCCATTTTCATCCATCCCCTGGTTGACTAAAATGAAAAGGCCAACTACACTACACGTTCATATTACACGTAGTGTGCGCGCACTTCAGATCAACTTCCGGCCGAGCAGCATCAGAATCTGTGACCACACGTGTGTGTGAACGCGTAACAACATTTGTCAAACAGTGACAGACAGACGTGTGCACGTTGCTTCATACGTACGCAGCTTCTTGTTACGCGTGAAATACAATCTGCGCGTAACAACGCACGCACACATGCATGCATAACAAAGTAACCATGCGTGCACACACACGTTGCTGCGCATCTTTCCAAGTGTTTTGACTTCGATTTCACCCCATAGTGCGTGTGCGCGTGCATGTGCACGTGTGTGTGTGTGTGCATGTGTATGTGTATGTGTGTGTGCGTGTGTGTGTTTATATTTAGCTGTGTGTGTGTGTGTGTGTGTGTAGGTTAACCTGTGTGACAGCTCAAGTACTGTATAGTTAAGTTGTATCATTTTCTATTTGACCTTTTCCACCTCTGTACTGATATAGAGTAGATTGTCGGTCTATTGGCTCAGTTCAGGGTAATAGTTTGATCAACTCTTTCCACATGCTGACCTTTGACTCGTATCTTTCTGCTTTTATTGTAAGGTGCATTATAGTTAGAGAGTGAATAGACTATACACTTCTCACTTCAGAAGTGTAATGGGAAAGTGTGTATTTGTGTGTGTGTGTGTGGGTGTGTGTCTGTGTGTGTGTGCATGTGTGTGTGTAGAGCGGTGTGTGTGTGTACTGTGTGATCAACATGTGCTCTGTTCTGTGAACACGATGCAACTGAAAACACATTGTAGACAGAACCGTGTAACTAAGCAGCAACCAGAAAATCCACTTAAACACCCACCCACACACCAACAGTCACACACACACACTCACACACACACACACACACACACACACACACACACAAACACACACTATAGTATACACACACACACACACACGTTAACAAATTGCTCACTTTACAAAATATGGTGTTGATAATTTGTCATCCATATTGAACTATAAATACTGATGATGTCCCGGGATAGGGTGTGAATATGGAGGCTGCTCACAGCTCATCGTTGTGTTGTGTGGTTGTGTGGTTGTGTTCTGTTGTGGTTCCAGGGCGGCCTGTATGTGTTCAAGCTGTTTGACTACTACTCAGCCAGCGGCATGTGTCTCCTGTACCTCGTGTTCTTTGAGACCATCTCCATATCCTGGTTCTACGGTAAAGCCTCTCTCTCTCCCTCTCCACGGCTCAAACGGTGTTCAGGGTTGAAACTAAATTGTGAAAAATCACAATTCAATTTATTCTTTCCTTCTTTCCTCGCCGCAGGGGCGGAGCGATTCTACAAGGACATCGAGGACATGATTGGCTACCGGCCGTGTGGCTGGTGGAAGCTGTGCTGGCTGTTCTTCACTCCCATGATCTGCCTGGTAGGCCTGCAGGCTGATCAATAACCAATCTCTTCCCATGCACAGTCGCTGGTTCACTCTGCACTGCACTGTCGGGGAGGTTGCCATTCTGTAATTCAGTTTGAAATCTGGGGCTGTGTTCCAATTGGCTCATTAGTGCCCCACATAGTGCACTATTTAGGTGTCACTGGATTGTAGTTCTGTTTGAAATAAGTGTACAAATCTGGTACCCTATACGGTGCACCGCCAAAGCTTTGTACAACCTATGTACATGTCTGTGCTCTATCCCATGATGCATAGCGATATCGGTTCTTCATCTTCGTCTGGTGACATCGAACACGCTTGTTAATGCGACTCATCCACGATGGGACCATCAATTTCCAGCTCATAATCAGTCCCCTTACTCCCCCCTATTCCCTGACATAGGCCCCCGTCTCTCTGGGATCAGAACCCGCCTGACTCAGACTCACACTCGAGTCGTGAGCTCAGTGATATTTTTCTGACATCCGTCCTCACGTCTTCTGGCAGCCGGGGTGAGACGGGGCGGCTGTATGAGGTGCTCTCTAAATGGGCTCCTCCTCCCCGCATTAAAGCCCTGTTCATCACGCACACTGTCACTTCGTTGAGGGCGGTTTGTCTTGGTTATGCTTTATGGGCTGGAGAGTTTAATATCCAAAGATGCGGTAATATATCAAAAGGTTACAGAGAAGGACTGGCTGAGTGGAGTGAGTTTATCACGATGCGATCGCATTGAGGCTTGAAGGTGATCGTTTAACAGGAGTTATGTGGCGTATATATTTATATATTGTCAGCCCATCTGATGAATTGTTGATTATGAATATCGTAACAAACATTTTAAAAGCTACTTTATATGCGAGACATCAAGTTAAAACAAATGTCTAATTATACTGAGTGGTTCTGTATCCCTGCTTAAGGAGTTATTATTCCTAGAATGTTGTTTCTCTTTCTACCTTTTCCTTGGTTGGCTATCGGCGAAACACCCACCATTTCAAATACATAAAGCAAAACGTTTTCAAACCGATTGTACGATTTACCTCTATATACATATATATATATATATATATATATATATATTAACATTACGATACATTGTTACATTTACAAGGTAATTTACAAGTACATGTAACAATGCAGATCAAACTAAGTGATACAATCTGACATTGCGCATTTACAAGGAGATGTTGACGGTACGGTACTGCTGCAAAACATATTTTACCACGAGACCACTCTGTGGTGGTCTCATGGTTGTTACAGGGCGTGTTCAGTTCCTGTTAACTCTGCGGTGGTGTCGTGGTTCTTACAGGGCGTGTTCACCTTCAGTGCCATCGAGATGACCCCGCTGACCCTGGGGAAATACGTGTACCCGTTGTGGGGTCAGGTGATCGGCTGGTTCATGGCCATGTCCTCCATGGTGCTGGTGCCTGGATACTTCTTCTACATGCTCTGCACCACCAAGGGAGACCTCAAGCAGGTACTCACCTCTCACCGTCTGAGTGGGGGAGAGGAGGGGGGAGGGGAGAGGAGGGGCGAGGAGAGGGGGCGAGGAGAGGGGGCGAGGAGAGAGGGGGCAAGGAGAGGAGAGAGGGGGCGAGGAGAGGAGGGGGAAGAGGAGGGGAGGAGAGGATGGGGGGAGGAGAGGAAGTGGAGGAGAGGGGTGAGAGGAGAGAAGGGAAGGGGGGAGGAGAGGATGGGGGGAGGAGAGGAGGTGGAGGAGAGGGGGGAGAGGAGCGGAGGGGAGAAGAGGAGGTGGAGGAGAGGGGGGAGAGGAGGGGAGGAGAGAATGGGTGGAGGCGAGGTGAGAAGGGGGGAGGAGAGGAGGGGAAGAGAGGAGAAGTTGAGGAAGGGGGGAGGATAGAAGGCGATTTATCTGCCAGTTTCAAGAATTTTTCTATCTTCAATACATGCCAAGAAATGCTGATATACTGCATGTCAACAGTGACGTAATCCAACGTGTAACCTTTTCTACCATGTTGTTGTTAAACCATGTATACAGAAGTAACCTTTGAGATATTGTGAATCATATTTTCCCTTTCTGCCTTTAGCGGGATAGTAAGTCATCTTGACCTTGTAGGCCCTTATGCAATCCCCATCGGTAGAGGCTTAAATGGTTGCATTCACACAAACACATTATCTCTGAGACATGTATACTCTCTTATCCAGAGCCCCTAACAAGAGGCTGAGCCGCCTCAGAGTGTACTCTCACAACTAGAGTAGCTACCAAAGAGTTCTGCATGACCTAGTATAAAAAAAATAAAAAAGGCCGGACTGCAGACTGAAGCCACAGAGGCATCAGAAATAAAACAAGGTTAGTAAATGTTAAAATTCACAAGAGGAAAAGTGGGTTTCTGCGAGTCCCCTTTGCATTCAATCCCTCGTCCCCCAGAATAAAGCGGGCTGAGACGCCTGTCTTCAGAAACACAGTATTGACCTGTCGGCGTGCGTCTCTCTTTTATCTCTTCTCTGGGGGAACAGCGCTGGCAGAAGATGACCACCGCCCGGACGGATGACAAGCCATCGGTGCATGAAGACCTGACCCATACGGCCGCGGGGGTGGGGGAAGCTCCTGTCTAGACAGACCCAGACAGAAGCGGACAGAACCGGTCAGGCTTGGCCAAACACTCACACACCCCCTTTCCCTTGCTTGTCCTCAAACCTCCTGCTGGACTCCATGTTGTTGGTTTTCATGTTCTTTTCATTTATTGGGAGAGGGCTCTGGTTATGTAACAGGTTTTTTTCGTTCTAGTGGAGAAGTTGGTAGGTTTTGAAGAAGCAAGAAGGATAAAAAGAAACAAGAATTGAGACTTATTTTAAGAAACGATGACTACTTTGTGATGGCTTGACCACTGCAAATCAGTCGTAGCATTACAAGGGTTTGGACTAAAGTGGTATGATATTAATGAATGAAATCGCATAATACTTTAGGTCAAATTTGGATAATTATGAGTAAATATAAATATAAACATAACATTATTAAATGACGGTGATTGACTACAAAAAATGACACAAATATTTGGAAATGTGAAATTGGTTTTATAATTGTTATTTGTTAATTTGTTATTTGTTCACCGCTACCGAGTGACAAATATTTATCAAATATAACTAATGAATACCGGGTTCGAATTCATGGGTTGATTTGGTGTTAGTCCCTCTGGAAAAGTCTCTCAGGAAAGTATTTGTCCTCTAACTTTTGCGTTTGCAATTCAAACTGTGCTTAATGAGTAAGACTTCACCAATGTTCTGTCAAAGTAGCATTTCCCACAGTGAAATACGTAGGAAAGCTGTTAAAATGCTACTATGTCTGTACATCAAATTTTAAGTGTTTTTTCCCTTTAATTTTTGCCTCTCATAACAATTGGAGAAAACAAGGCATTAATTGGAAACATACAGTATGTCGAGGAATGCTTACTAAATAATTGTCATTATATTAAACGTGTCGACGGCTGTTTTCCAATTCTGTCAAGCCTCTTGTGCCCTTCAGATTATCCCCAAGGAACGCCTTTTTAATTATACTTTTAAGTGGGTCAAAGTACACATTATAATACCGGTATATGTTTAAGAATGTACAGCACAATGTTATGTAACGCAACGTAAAACACTATTAAAATCCATGTAAGGGAAACTCCTCTAGATGTTCTGAAATGGTGTGAATCAAGGGGAAAGCTTTAATTCTTCTATGAAGCGCTGTACATTCTGTTTACAGTACAAGTATTTGTGAATGACTGCATTAAAGTGTCCCACCTTATGAATTCATACATCAATATTGCTTTGTTCTGAATAGTGATGCACTGTACATATAATTGTGTTTAAATGATGGAAGTATTTTTTATTATTATTATTAAATTAAACTTTTTAGAAGGAAATTAAGAAACAGGATTGATATAGGATGTTGGAAAGGAATTTGTCAAGGTATATGAAAGGTATTTAACTTCAATAAAGCAGATGAATAGAGACAAAATGTTTTGCTTCTAGGCCTGATTTTGTCCATTTCACATTATGATAATCCTGATGAGCTTTGAAATAATGTTGGCCTCATAATTTAAACATATTTCTTGTTAGTGTGTGGAAAATCAAGGAAGGTGCAATCAGTAAGACGTCATTGACATGATATATTCAAGACATTCAAGATAAAATAACCACGATAAGCCTGGTTTGGTGAATAGACTGAAATAATTCTTTAATAGCATGTTGATATAGTTCTCCAAGGACAGGTAGGGGAGCGAGCCAAAGCTAACGAAGGCAGCTAATGGCTGGGAAAAGTTTGTCATGTGATTTGTACTTGAACATGAGTTCTGCCCATACACATTTCCCTTCCTATGAACAGAGCTGCTACAAACCCAGGAGAGAGGCCGCACAGGGCCGTGCACTGGCCTTACAGAGCCATTTAGTTCACAGATCCTACGTTCCAGTTCAGCGCTACTGCGTGCCACTCGTGATATTCCGATCTTTTGAACATCAGTACAACGTCATCTGCGTATTATTGACATCCTGCTCAAATGCAGCTCTGTGCGTATGGTCCGTCAAGTATTGGAACAGGACAGAGTGCCACCGAGGAGCAGTCGACCGATAGACAAAGAGACGGGACATACAGAGGACAGCTGTTATCTGCAGTATTGTGTTTACATTTGGAAATGGAAGGTATAAACACACAGGAACACATCCCTCCTTCATATCTCACACACAAAACGCACAACCCTAGGACATGAAGTCAAATGGACACCCTGGGTCAGAAAGGACACCCAGAGACACAGGTCGTCCATCTCAATGTGAACTGGAGACAGGGGGTCCGAGTGGACCACCTGCTTTTACAAATACTTATCTAAAAGTGTGTTTTATTTGTTAGCACTTTGATGTCTTTTTTTCCCTCTAAATTGCAGTCAAACAATCTCTTTATTTCTTTCAACAACTTACTTAATTTGTGGATTTGCTTGTAAAACCATCAACGTGTGCTAGAGAAATGCCTCCACTCCCGAAACAAAACAAAACATAATTATTCCCAAGGGCTAAAATGACATAACACCACATGAAAGAGTGACAGCTGACCTAATTAAAGGAAAATTATAAGCTGATGTAGGCTATTAATAAAATGCAATGTAAAAGCTGGTAGACAGAATTGCTTTTGTGTTTAAACCAAACTAACAGTCCCAGTGTAACTACAAAGTAAATCTGTTTTCAGCTGGTTTTTCAATTCTCTTCTTTTTTTTATAATCAAACTGCTATTTCTGACGGGTTGTTTTTAAATGCCCCATTACCAGAACTCAAGGAGCCTCACTGTCCTCTCCACGACGCGGGACACCCAACAGGGGATAAGCTAGTGTCTCTTTGTTCTTTAAACGGGCAACAAATTCAGTCATGCACAAGAAAAATGTAATCTCTAGAGAGACTTTGTGGATCACAGTTAGTTCGTTAGGCCTCGGGTTCCCCAGAGTGGAGCCATGCACGGGCACACCATCGCATTCTTCCTGAAATATGGTTTGAATAAAATCAATACAAGCAAAACACCACATGAACCGCGGCACTCACAGCATCAGTGACGTGGACAACCTTGATCGATCGACATCGCTCTATCGATCGATGTCGTGTTAGCATGACTAGTGTGCATCCTGATAGAAACGTCTCTTAGTGAATCATTCTTTTCTAAAGGTGCTTAACTTGGGCAAACTCTCTTATTAATTATGCAAGGTCTTTGTGTTGGTCACACACACAGATGCACACATACACACACAGCCTCCATCTTTCTGTTTTGTGGTACAATGCAGAGGGAACAGAGGAGACAGACAGACCCTCTGGCCATCAGTGGTTAGAAATCAACACATCTGGTTGAAAAGACAGATTCAGACAATCAGGAGGGAGCCCTCTCTCAGAAGGACCCGCCCACCACAGCAGGGTCTCCAGTGTACCTGTCTGTCTGACCCTGGCTGGAGGTGATATTTACAATCCACTGTAGGCCTGGGGCGGCAGAGAGCGATAGATCAGATATAAAGCAGCCCCCCCCCCCCTCCTCCTCCCGTTTGCATCAAGCCTTCAGCCAATCACACGAGACATCACATTAACAGGGAGGCGGCATTGTGACACAGGAGCTTGGTGTGTGTGTGTGTGTGTGTGTGTGTGTGTGTGTGTGTGTGTGTGTGTGTGTGTGCGTGTGTTTGTGTGTGTGTGTGTGTGTGTGTGTGTGTGTGTTTCTGTGCATCTCTCAGATCAGAGAAAAGTCTGGACTTTTTCAAAATGTCACATTGAAATGTTATCTGGGGAACGAAACAAAAAGGTACAAAAAAGAGTTGTGGAGACTAGAATCAAAAAGGTGGTTTATGAATTCAGGACTTTAGCAGATTAAAATGGATACACACAACACACACACGCAATATTGTGTCAATATGGATCTATGGCAAAACAAATAAATAAATAAATAAATATAATACATACATAAATAAATATACAAAGAAATAAATAGATTTAAAAAATGAAAATAATAAATAGATTCTCAATATCTCAATAAGTATAGCTTCTTGGTGATTCTCAGCAGAGCTCACTCTGGCAAATATTCAGTTCCCAACACAAAAACAACGGTCTGGTGGAGAGTCCAGCATCTACAGGAAACATGAAGCGTATACCGGACAGACAATAACATGGTAACCATAGTGATGAGAGTCATCAGGTCGGCGGTGTTGTTTTGGTTTGGCAGTGAAGCCGTTTTATGAGTCGCCGTCGCTCACCATCCGTGTGAGAGAATCCTCGGAGCGGGACGGACGTTCTGATAGCAGCGGACGAGAGCGAAAGAGCACAGCAAGACAGGGAATAGCAGGACAGACAAACACCGTTGATAGTTCTCTTCAGAAAAACCATAGAGGAGAGGAAAACGTTTTTCATCCAAAGTAACACGTAAGCAAAAGCGCAAAACAAGGAGCCGAGGTTTGAAGATCCGACAATGTTCTGCCAGACTTCGTCCCCATTGTTAACTTATCCTTTTTTTGGGCCCCTTGTAAAGAAAAAGCGGGAAAAAGGTACAATTACTGAAAGCAGCAGAATCCTTTTTTTATGTTTTAATTGTTATCCTAGCCCTAGCATAGAGTCGAGTGCAAAGGAGTCCCCTCTCTTCTCTGGTGGAGGCTAATATATATTTGACTCGCACGCATTTACAAAAAAATATGCACACACGCACACAGACACACACACACACACACACACATTGTAGTACTGAGTAGACATGAGGTTAGGGATGATAAAAGTGAAATCAAATGGTCCACAAAGAGATGCAAATCCATCACCAATCCATCTAAAAATATTTCTGTTGGTTTTCGGATCGGACAGTGCACCCAGACTACAAGGAAATCCGCCCGGAACTAACGTGTTTTTTCTTTTTTCGAGCATCAAAGAGTTTAAACTGGCAAAAAAAAAGGAGAAAAGTTATAGAAATTTGTTAAAACTACCTAATATTTCAAAATACATAAACGTAAAACGTTATATCAGCAATTCATTGAATTCTCAGCAACTATTTAAAATCGTCATTCTCTTTTGTTTAATTTTTACCTTAAATATATGCATATACATTGTGATTTAATATTCATATTCTTCTATCTTCTGTATGTATATATGTACATAATGTATAATTTGGTAAAAGAAGGGGGGGGTGGGGTTTGGTTGGTTAAGCAGGTATTACAGGCGTACATACTTGCGTTGTGTATGTGTGCGTGTGTGAGCTGTATCAGTGCATATATATATATATATATATATATATATATATATATATATATATATATGCACATATATGTATATATATAAATTGAGTGTGCAGGTCTTTGCTGGGACAGGGAATCCAGGGTCCAGTTCCAGGTCTTTATTCACAGCATACTCTGTGAGCCACTGGGGGTCCGCGAGAGGCCGAGGCGGGGGTCCGGAGGGATGTACTGGTGGGGGTGGTTGTAGGGCGGAGGCGGCGGCGGCAGCGGGGGCTGCTGGTCGTCCTGGGCCGGCGAATGCGTGGGCGTGGCAGCGGCGGACTGGCTGAGCTGGTGGAGGCTGTGGTGGTGGTAGGGCTGGTGGTGGTGGTGGTGGGGCTGCAAGCTGTGGTGCAGGTGGTGGTGGTGGTGGTAGGGCTGGTGGTGGTACAGGTGGTGGTGGGGGTGCGGTGTCTGGCTGAGGAAGGCCTCCACGTGGCCGTGGCCCCCGGCGCCGTCCAGCACCAACACCTTCACGATCTGCTGGCACTGGATGTGCAGCGCCTCGGGCCGCAGGTCCCCCAGGCTGACGGCCGCCGCCGGGGGGTGGAGCGGGTGGAGCTGCTGCTGCTGCAGGTGGAGCTGGTGGAGGTGCAGTTGGTGTTGGTGCAGTTGGTGGAAGTGGTGGTGGGTGGGGGTGCCCGGGGCCACGCCCGGCGCCGCCGCGGCCACCACCGCGGCCAGCGGCGCGTGGTGCTGTGGGGGGGGCGCGGGGCCCTGGGGCGACTCCTGCCTGCAGAGCGGCTCCCCCTGGTGGCTAGGAGGGGCCGCGCTCCCGGGGCTCGGCTCCGTGCTGCAGCTGAGCCGGTACGTCTGAAGCCTGTTTTGAATTGACACCTAGTTTAGAAAACAGCCAAGAGAACAGCATCATGTGTTATAATACTCCTCCTCTACGGTCCGTCAAGCCCTCTCAGCTCTGGGGGTCTACTGGTGGGCACAGGGGGGGGACGGGGGACGGGGAGAGACACTGGCATGCGAGGGGGTGGGGCTCAGGTACAGAAGAGGAGGTCCTCCATCGTCTGTCCTCCCCCCCGGGCCCCGACACACGTGGGGGCGGGACCACTGGAGCTCGGATGCTGGGGAACACAGTGGGAGTGTACTGACAGAGGGGAGGGGGGTGGTGGTGCTGGGGGAGAGGTGGTGCTGGTGGTGGGGGAGAGGGCGGTGCTGGGGGAGAGGTGGTGCTGGTGGCGGTGGTGGAGCGTCGGGCGGAGCGTCACCAGAGGCCAACAAACAAAGACAGGGCGGTTCCAAAGGTGACACAGAGTGAGGGCTCTCGTGTCGTTCCTTTCCAAACCACTAAGGGGCGCCACTGGGTGGGCAGGCAGGTGCAGAGTGGAGTGAGGGGGGGGTGATCGGCACAGACAGGAAGGGAGCCAAACAGAGGACCACGGACAGGACAGGTGTGCAAGGGGAGAACGAGACACTGTGTTTCAGGCCGACACCCAGAGTGACACCCACAGGCAAACGTCAACAGAATGCAGCCCTGACTGTGGAAAACGCCACTAACACCCTAGTTGTAGCTGCAAAGTGAGAGTCTTTGTTTGCTTCTTGGCTTATGCAACGTTTCACTGTCTTATCTGGGTTCTACGAAATGCTTGCGGCAATAATCGCCTTGTTCCGGAGCATATACATCCGCTGAAGGCACACTGCCACCATTCACCTTCCATGGAAAGCTTTAAATCGGCCAGTTTCAAGAACAGGTTGGAGTAACGCGCTGGCATTTAACCCCCACAAATGATGTGGAAGTTCTGATGTAAACATTTGCTTACATTATGTCTGCCTACCAACAGTGATCCTTGGTAACTGACTCACCAATGGATTCATCAGACCAGTAAAGTACGAGTAAAAAACGAGATGTAATCTAGAGCACTTATACAATAGAGTCCTTCTGATGCCCTTCAACCTGAATCGACTGGATGGAGATCAGGAGATAAGGGGTGGAATGGCAGGTCTTTGAACCTGAGACGAGAAAGTATCCACAAATCCCACTCAATGGGAAACTCCTCACCAGGTATGTCAGTGTAACACAACCAAAGAACCTAAGGCCAAAGATGTCGACTTCCAACATCACAAACCCTCTTGTTTGTGTGACTTGTCTCCAGTGTTTTGTGACTGCACTGCCTTCATTCTGTGCCATTGTGGATGTTTTCCATTCCTGCCTACTTTAAACCAGAGCGTCATCGAACAGACCCCAGGTTCTCAGGAGCCAACAGAAGGGTTTCGATCGGAGCACCCGGCTCCACAACCCCCACCCCCCCAAACCCCTTCCACCGTGCGTTTAACGTCTTCCTTATGTAATGTAGCGCCTGCAGCTCGGGATGAGGAACAGGGACTTCATTGTGCACCGTGCGTGGCCATTCACAAATCCCTCCTTGCCTCGGCTGCCACCTGACCAGTGATGCGCAGAGCAGCGTGGAGGCCAGGGCTGATTCTCCACGCCGCGGTGGCCTGATGGACGGGTGCACGGTGACAAATGTGGGGGGTCTCTTACTTAGGGCTGTCGTCACGGAAAGGTCAAGGATTTTAAAGTGCAACCCCCCCTCTGGAGTTGTGTATTTATTGTAGGACTTTGAATCCTTCACCTGTGGCTGTGTTTTACCTTTAATTGTTGCAACAGTAGGGTTTGTGGTATGTGCTACTTTGCACTGGCAGATCTGACCAAAGTAATTCCTCACAACAATTCCTGCAGCACTTGTATAGTAGTGGTATATCATTTTATTGTATTCTGCTGCTTATTATGTCAGAAATGATAATCTCTTGGAATGGAAAGAACCCAAACCCGATAAAGACCACAAAATCCCTCCGACCGAGTGTCTATGAGAGACGTGACTCGTAATAATCTGAACTAGAGAAGTTTCCATTCATGTTTTTCATGTCATTAAAGTCATTCATTTGTAAAAAATGTCTCATTTAACAGACACTTTTCTCCAAAGTATCTTCCTAATTATTTATTTTGGGTATACCTGTCCTCAATGAACAGGTAGGGGGTTAAGGCTACCTGAAGGATCCCAACAGGCAGACTGTGGACAATGTTTCCCCTGCGTCTCCGATCACTCAACACCAGAACATCATCACCAATAGTTGAAACAGTTCCTTGGATGCATGTGGGACAGTTGCTGCTATACCGTCTTTATGTCACAGTCTGCTCTCTGCTTACGAGGCAATGCCACGTTTTCCTCGAGTCTGGGCGAGCGAGGAGAGGTGATGAATCTGGGTCAAATGAGCTTTCAATTTAACTGCCTGACTATAAGTATGTTAATTAGTCGAGCATAAAACACACACAGACGCGCACGCACACACCACGTCCCTTATGTGGGTAAAAGCTGAGTTTTGATTAAGCTTTCACCAATGACAACTCGTTTACCGCCCACTCCTTTGAAAGGGACTTTGCGAAGGTTTCCTTGAAACACCGTCTTAAATCTTGGAGGAGAAGAGAGGGGCGTCTTTTCTTAGCTTGGCTGACGATTTTTCATTCCACTCTGGCTGGAACACTGTGGTTCTCGAATGGCTGACAGAAGGCTAACCCTGTAGGCTAACAGGAGGCTAGCCCTCTAACACTGTAGACTAACAGTAGGCTAACCATGGGGGCTAATAGAAGGCTAACCCTGTAGGCTAACAAGAGGCTAGCCCTCTAACACTGTAAACTAACAGTAGGCTAACCACGGGGGCTAATAGAAGGCTAAACCTGTAGGCTAACCGTACGCTAACCCTGTAGGCTGAAGGGCTGATTATGGTCCCATGTTCACGCAATGCAAGGGGGTTACGGACCCCTTACGTCCTTGTGGACCCTCCTTGCGTCCACCACAAGGGCCTGACGTGCGCCTCCCGAAAATTTTAACCTTCCGAGGCGACGCAGCCACAAGGGCTGTGATGGGTCCGCTCACTAAAACCCGATGCGGAACCATAAAGGTTCACGACTGCATCGAAGCGTCTGCATGATCATTGTGTTGCGTGAACGTGGAACCATAATCAGCCCTTAAAGTGTGTTTCTGTTCTATTCTATTAAATAACTAGCGAACTGACTAAACTGCCTAAATAAATTAAATTATAAATACAAAAAATGAATAAATAATAACTTACCTGCTGCATAGGACACAGGCCTATTAAAGATTACTTACCTCTACTGCATTGTGCCCACTTCTGTCCAGGATGTCCTGGTGACCTTCAGAGACAGAAACACATGAAACATTAACACGACTTGGGAGATCAAACAATGTGCATGTTGGCGGTTTTGGTAGTAAACCCTTTCATTATGCTTTCTTCAATGCGTGGCTAATCTCCGATCCTGCAGTCCTAATATGTTAATGCAGAGATTCTGGGGTAGGTGGCCAGAAACAGAAAGGGGCGGAGCTACATTGGGGGTTCCAATCAGTGTATTTCTACAGCGGCCGGTGTGCATTGCGTTGATTTAAAACCTTTCCAGACCCTTCTCTCTGAGAGACTGGGGGTCCAGACAGGATGTTTAAGCTTCCTTCCCCCCTAGTGCGTTGGCGTTGCTGGTCAAAGAACCCCCCGACCACAGAGCCAGAAACACACGGTCAAAGCACAACTCGTTCTTTAACCTAATACAACACAAACGTGCACACACCTCCACACACACACATCCTGACGGACACACACACCTGATGGGGAGCCCTGCATGGCCCGCAGCTCCAGCTGGGTGCCGTTGTTCTTTGCAGAGTGAGTCTTGGACCCCTGCTGCTTCTCCAGCTCCCCTGCAGACCACAGAACACAAGGCTATCATCAGAGAGAGAGAGAGAGAGAGAGAGAGAGAGAGAGAGATACAAAGAGGAAGAAGAAGAGAGAGAGAGAGAGAGAGAGAGAGAGAGAGAGAGAGAGAGAGAGAGACACACACACACACACAAACATTTACACACAGATACACAGATATGGATAACCATCATTGGTATGGCACAGGCAGAGAGACAGACAGACAGACAGACAGACCGACATGAACATGTCGTAATGCGTGTGTATGTGTGTCTGTACAGCCACACATCTCCTAGACCTTCCCTCTCTGTGCACCAGCCGTCCCGTCTCTCCTTCCCAGTGCAGGGCTGCTGCTAATGGTCTTGTGTCATTACCGACCACAGAGACTAACTGTTGCTCTGTCCCCGCAGATGAGAGGCGCTCTGATGGCGGGGCAGTGAACCTTCCCCACGAGGCAAGCTCTGGTCGAGCCCACTGCCAGGGGGACCTCCTCCACAGGTCACTGGAGGTGGTTCACCAAAGCGCCATGTTTCATAAAAAGGCAAGTGCACCCCCTTTTTCAGCTGGAATTCGAACACGAATTGACGGCCACTTTGTGATGGTGTGTGTTGTGTGTAGTGTGAGCGCAGTAATGAGCGATGTGGGATGATTTTCTACGCACACATATTAGCAAAGAAATTATATAATTTACGTACATATAGCACATCCCGTTTGGATGTGTGAAGACGGGGAAGGACTGACTGTCAGCTCTGAGTGGCAGCAGACTTCCCTCCGTATGTTTTAAAGGCGAATTACACACACACACACTCTCACACACACACAGGCAAGCCATGGTCTCATTAAACGTGCTGATTATCCACTAACGTAGCCAGCCGAACACTGCCAGGCTGTCAGAATCCGAAGAGGATGATCTCGCACCGTCCCAGAAGAGATAGAGAGAGAGAGGGAGGGGTGTCTGGGGGTAATTTTCATAATGAAGCGACTTAGTAATCAACAGCCAGCTGCAGAAGGGAAACACACATCTTGAACCACACACCACTGACTCCTGCTGTCCCCCTGTCCCCCCTTCATCTCCCAAGGAGCACAAAACCAAAGCAAATAAATAAAACAGCCTGAGGACTATTGAGTCGAGTGCCAACAATAAGTGTTTGTGTGTGTGTGTGTGTGTGTGTGTGTGCGTTTGTTCCCATCGCACATTTTACATTCAAATCAGTTTGCACGACCACATGACAAAGTCCTTAATGGTTACCGGCTGTTTCAAAGTGTGGAGTGGATCCATGGCTGACGTTGCAGGACTGCCTGTATGATGAAATTCCTACTTACTTCTTCTGTGTGTGGATACCGTAGTGTTAGTGGAGGGAGTAGGGAGTGGGTTAGTGTGCTTGTTCACATCTGTGTTTGAAGGTGTGCATGTAAGCGAGTGTGTGTGTGTGTGTCTCAGTGTAGGGGTGTGTGTATATATGTGTGTGTGTGTTTGTGCACAATTATGTTTGTGTGTGTGTGTGTGTGCACTGTGCACGATTGTGTTTGTGTGTGTGTCTGTGTGCGTGCACAATTGTGTTTGTGTGTTTGTGCGTGAACAATTGAGTGTGTGTGTCTGTGGGTGTTAGGTTGTGCGCCTGCATCCATCCATGCGTGTGTGTGTATGTGTGTGTGTGTGTGTGTAAGTTGTGCGCCTGCATCCATGTGTGTGTGTGTGTGTGTGTGTAAGTTGTATGCCTGCATCCATGTGTGTGTGTACGTGTGTCTACGTTTATACTTGTACTCTAGCTGTTGTTCCAGGAAGACTCCGGAGCCCCAGAGACGGTCTACACTCTCATCTCTGCATCGCCTAATGTCCTGTCCTTGTGTCTGTTGTTTTATGGTCTTGGTGCACCCTAGGAAACATCAGGAAAGGCTAAAGTCCTCCTACACCTGGGACAGGCTACCAGGGGATAGTAGTATCAGAAGAAGAACATCACAAAGGAGCAGTTTGAAAAGTAAACCCAAAGTAAAAAAAGATAGATGAGCTAGATTTTCTTTTTCTGTGAATCAGCCGTGAAGATCTAGCCAAGCGACCGTGAAGAGCTAGCCTAGCGACCGTGAAGATCTAGCCTAGCGACCGTGAAGATCTAGCCTAGCGACCGTGAAGAGCTAGCCTAGTAACCGTGAAGATCTAGCCTAGCGACCGTGAAGAGCTAGCCTAGTAACCGTGAAGAGCTAGCCTAGCTACTGTGAGGAGCTAGCCTAGCGACCG
>NC_140288.1:9736881-9746881 GCF_964030765.1 Micromesistius poutassou
CACACACACACACACTGGATGAATCACTCTGCTGTTTTACGGTTCACATCGCAAATAATGTGGAAGATGCAATAAATCACGAGAAGGTTTCAAACGCTGGTGTTAATCAATTCTATTGAATCACCCTCTTCTCATTCCTATTGTTTCAGCCACAAAAACGCAAGGCAAGTCTATGCCTCTGGAGAGCCCTAAATAAATCCATCTGAGAAACACGTCTTGTCGCAACAATTTCCCTTTTTCATTCTTCATTGCCCCCCTCCCAGACTCAGTGCTGTGTATCTTTCTGCCCCAGAGGAATATAGAGGAAGATAATACTATCATATCTTTATTTCACTGTCTCACTTGTTGGGCATTCCAGAGGATGGAGGGAGAGGAAAGAGGTGGGAGAGAGGGAGGAGAGAGAGAGAGGAAGGAGAGAGGGGGAGAGAGGGGGGAGAGAGAGGAGATAAGGGTGACATTGTCAACTGCAGCCCATTCAACCACCTCTATATACCTGGACAGAGTGCTGTTGGCAGAATATTCATCACATAGTATAGCAGATCACTGAGGCATGCGGCGACAGGAAGTCAGTCCTTCACTTCCCCTCATCATTCACAATCATTCAGGATCACCCGCTGTACTTTGTTTTAACAATGCACTTTGTTTATTCACAGATAAACAATTGACAACTGGTTGCTTTTATTGGCCAAATATTGAAGTTAAAATGGCCAATGTGTCATAAATGTAGCTATTAATCCAGCTGGTTCTGATTTCAGTTAAGTAATCCTTTAATAAACCAAGATACAAAATAGATAAAAGGATAGAAGCCATGTTGAGGTTAACATTGTGATTTTGTGTGTGTGTGTTTGAGTGTGTGTGATTGTGTGAGTGTGTGAGTGTGTGTGAGTGTGTGAGTGTGTGTGAGTGTGTGCTGACTTACACTCGTTTTCAAACAGGTGGAATTGCATGCCCAGGAGGCCCATGGCTTTACAGAAGGTGTACGCCGCAGAACTCTTCTTCTTCGGACACAGCTTCAGAATCTGAAACAACCAAACCCACACAAATACTTTATGAGCGGTTTAGCTATGTACGTCAATATACTTAACAGGTAAGTGACTCAAAAAAACATACCAAAGATCAACAAAAAAAACAAATCAAATCCATTTTAATATGCAGTTAACTTCAAATTATTTAAAATTGTGTAGGAGAGCCACAATAAGAGATAAGTGCTACGTAGAAAATGAGGATAAGATCGGCCTTCAATCCCTCTCCAGTAGCGTGGGCGTGATGAAGGAACAGCCCAAAGTAGTCGGATAAGGAGTGCCAAGCGAACCTAAACCGGAGAAAACGTCTGCACGCCCAAGGAGACGCCGACTCTGAGTTTCATTGCACCGTTAAAAAACACTGTAACCATTACTGCAGCTCTCCATTCAAAGGGAAATAGATTGTCTCTGTGAAATATCCACTTTTAGGGGTCCAATGAAAGATAACGCCCTTTCTTTCAGATGGTCTCCTCTCCTGATTTGATGTATCCGGGGAAAAAATAAAAGAAATGGTGGAACGTTTCTCTTCACTTTGCTTTCAGTCAGTGGAATAAGAACCTGATTGCCATTAGAAAGCAGTCACACTTTGAAGGGATGGAAAATCTTTTAAAGGTCCCATGGCATGCTATTTTATGGATGCTTTAATATAGGTGTTAGTGGGCCCCTAATACAGTACTTGAAGACGTTCAAGAAATTCAGCCTTGGTGCAGAGTTACAGCCACTACGAGCCAGTCCCACAATGAGCTCTCCACAAACGTGTTGTTTTTAGAGGCGGGTCAAAGTGGAGGGTGGGGGTGTGGCCCTGAGCAGCTTGCGGCCATAGTACCATGCGCTAGTGTTTACAGTGTAACACTGAACACTCCGGGTGCTCCGGTGGGAGTCCTGGAGCTCTATATCTAAATAATATCATATTATATTTAGATATCTATATAATATAATATATATTATCATGGTCAAAAGCTGTTTGCGCGTTACAGTGTGTGTATTCACACACACACATGTGGCGCTCGCACGGTCCTAGCTCATTGTCTCATTGGTGGGCCAAATTCTCTGGACGGGAAAAGCAGAGAAAGGGGAGGTAACTTGGCCCCAAATCCGCACGTTTGAGCGTTCATTTTTTCAGATACCTACTGCTCGTTTTACACCTAACACAATTTTGAGCTACTGGGGGACCATAGGCAGGCTAGGGGAACTCATATTAATGTTAGAAAACCTCATGAAGTGAAAATTTCATTTAAGATGATGAATTGGACGTTCACTTTCGTAGATGATGGGAATAAGTTATTGGTTCAGTTCAGTTCAATTTCAGTTTATTGTCCCCTAAGGGAAACTTGTCTTGCAGCCAGGTAACATACAGGTACAGTAGCACAACAGATAAACACACATACACACAAATAAATAACACCAACTACTATAAGTAAAAAACACTGTTACACTACTACTCATCTAGCGAATTGTGCAAATTTAGCAACTGTATTGCACTTGGAATAAAAGAGCTCCTTGTCCTGTTGAGCCTAAAACCAGGGACTCTAAATCTTCGGCCAGATGGAAGGACCTTGAATAAACAGTGAAGGGGATGGTTTACACAGTCTAATATACCATTTGCCTTCCGCATGAATTCCGCATGGTGATGTGACCGAAAGTAAAACAGATCAGTTCTTTCAATTGTTGACTTTCAGCGCATACTAAATGTGTTTGTTTGAATGTCATTCAATCCCTGCTCTCAAAACTGGATCATTATGCCCGGGACTGTTTTTATTTGATCTGAGAAGCGGCAGGAGATTCCAGAGTTTTATACAAAAGAAACTTGAGATGAGAAGAAAAGGGGATCCTATAGAAATGGTGCATTGCAGCTGTCACTAGCAAACACGCATCACCTGCAACTGGTGCCACGCAGAGACCAGGAATCAAGGCTTAGGTTCACACTGGAAACTAATTATACTACTAAGAAGCCATTTTCACTTAGAAGTGTGGTTTCTTCCTAGAAGACATTTATTTTCCACATTGTTCCTGTCGTTCAACCCCACCTCGGTAGGTTAACCCGATGACCGCAGTCTACCTGTAGGCATCTTTGATGACCTACCTGTAGGCATCCTAACCTCTACCTGCTCCTTAATGACATGTATCAGCATGATATTCACAGTAAATACTGTGAATGAAATGAAAGCATCACCTACAATAATAACTGTTTCAAAATAACAATCATGAGAAATTATTGCTTCATTTATGAGGAGGGTCTTACTGGGCGACCAAGAATCTCCAGAAGGGGTGGGTCGCTCCAGGAAAAGGTTGATTCTATGTATTATATAATTATGTTCCCTGCTCACCACGATGAGGTCGTTGAAGAGGAACACCTCCCTCTGGTGGGCCGCCTGCTTCTGGGCCTTGCCCACGTCCGTCACCTCGAACAGCCGGCTGCAGCACACCAGCCTTCTGTGGGGCACCGACAGCACCTGTAAAGAACAAACAAACGCTTTAACCACACAACACATAACAACGAGACAATACGATGCGTCAGGAGTCAAGGGGGGTGTGCGTCTGGGCTCAGAGATTTCAGGAGGAGGTCGAACCACTCTGAGATCCTCCTCCCAGGAGCACCAACAGAGGGGAGGTAAAGCTGAGCTGTGCTTTCTGGTGTTTGTAAAAGAGCCTTTAAAGTTTTTGTGCCGAGTCAGTAAGAGCGTTCTGCTGATTAGAAAACGGGCCGCAGAGATGATAGGAGACAATCCTCACATCAATGAAACCGATCTCCAATACGGAGAGAGTCAGTCGTACACCACGCATTGATTGGTCTGCGGCAGGATTGAAGAGAAGAGATGGATCTGTGGCGCACCGCAAGCTATGATCAAATCCCGATGTGGCACGGGCCATTCAGCACGGGGTTATAGCTCAGCACAAACCAATGAGGGGCACTGAACCCCTTTATTATCGCTTATCCAATAATAACGAGGTTCAATATGATAATGTTAATATTATTATGTTTCCAAAACAAGTTGGGTAATACTCGCAGGTAATTTTGTGACAAACAATCGTGCTGTGCCCCCCCCCACCCCCCCCCCACCCACCCCAAAGACCCCCCGCACCCCAGAGACCCCCCAGGGGGAACACGAGGAATTAAAGCTGGGTTTACATGAGACTAATGTGCTTCCTCTCCCGGTGGGGGGCAGGCTGGCTCATCATCGACGAGAGAGAGAGAGCAGAGAGAGAGAGAGAGAGAGAGAGAGAGAGAGAGAGAGAGAGAGAGAGAGAGAGAGAGAGAGAGAGAGAGATGAGAGAGCGAGAGAGAGAGAGAGAGAGAGAGAGAGAGAGAGAGAGAGAGAGAGGGAGAGGGAGAGGGAGAGAGAGAGGAGAAGAGGGTTCACACGGTACTGAATCAGGGAGGGGGTGACAGATAAAAAACCGCTCTCAGCCCAAACAAAGGCTGTCTCCTGATCCCTACTAAGTTCAGTCAATTATATTATTATTGGAGATCTCCGCCTGTACTCCACCTCCCCCTGTCCCCCAGGCTGGGGGCCCAACACGCGGGGCCGCAGGTTTGATTCAGAGCGGTGGCCCAACATGCTGCGTGTCATTCCCTGTCGCCCCCGTTCTGTCCATCAAGGAACAGGAAGCCCATAAACATCGATATGAAAAGAATTCCTCCCATGTATTTATAACGAGCGAATGAAATCCGAGCTTGAGCCCGTCAAGGCCCATGCTCTGTTATAATATGACTGGACGTTCTGTTGCTAGGCTACCAGACGCCTCACCAGGAAGCACGCCCCTCTCCCCCCCCCATCGACCTATAAACAGATTAGACCTCAGCGATTATTCCCGTTTTGAGGGGAGAGAGATTATAATCACATCCTCACTCTCTTGTCTCACCCGTATCTCTCTCTCTCTCTCTCTCTCTCTCTCTCTCTCTCTCTCTCTCTCCGTGTCGTCTCCCTCTCCCGCCTGTTACCGTGGGAAACCAATTCCATGGTGAACGGACGCCGTGAGCTTCACTCCATGAACAGTCTCATACACACTCAGCGCCCCCGTCCTCCCTCCCTCCCTCCCTCCCTCTCCCCTCCCTCCCTCCCCCCTCGCTTTCATTCATGTGTGTGAACTAGATATGGTTCCCACATGCACACGCATATACACGGCGCACGCACTGTATCTCTCTCTCTCTCCCTCCTGCACGCACGAGAGAGAGAGAGCGGAGAACAGAGAGCAGGCTGACGAGGCTGAGGAGGAGGATCAGGTCCTGAAGTCGGACGTCAGCGGTTGACGTCATGAACAGACACAACACATCAAGGGACGACTGACTCTCCTCCGCATCCATCAACGGCCGGCCGACGCCCGCCAACAGGAGACGCTGCGGCATCAGTAGAGCACCAGCCCCGGACGGCTGCACTGCTCTGAACCGCTCGCTGCATCGGAGGATGTTTAACAAACACGGCTTAAGGCAAACATGCGTCAAAACCGTCTCACCGCTTATGGGATTCACTGAAGTATCAACCGTGTACAGTGTACTCTCTCACAGACACACACACACACACCCAGGCGCATACACACACACACACACACACACGCACGCACACGCACACACACAGACATACACACACACACACACACACAGACACACACACACGGCGACAGTCCAAACATTTCTAAACTCAGCAGGAGGAATGGAGGCGCGGTGGTTAACGACGTATCGAACCCGGGTAATGACCTGGGCTAATGGCGTCGTGGCCGCTAACGAGACGCCTGATGGATAACGAACGCTCTCTGCTGACGCTGCGCTGCCCACGGCACCGGGGGGGGGGGGTGGGGCAACGCCGCCTTGTTAATGAGTGAGTGAGCGTTCCCCGGGGCGTCGCCGTGGATCCAGCGGCGGCGTTCCTCTGTGCGTCGGAGCGTGGGCTGGGAGGGTGGATTTCGTTTTACCGACGCGTGTGTTGCTGATGATGCGGTTGTCGAAAAAAGCGCGGCGAACCTGAAGGCCTGGCGTTCACGTGACTGTGAGGCGGTCAAAGGAAAGGCGCTGCTGCGCACGCTAACTGTGTGTTCACACCGCACTTCGCCCCGCGACACGTTTCAATGCAAAGTGAACGTAGAGACGCGAATCGGGCAAATTTTTTTGTCACCGAAACGCGCGACAAGATTTGATTGACGGCGCGACATTTTTCCAGGTGAACGCGCTCGCCGATTTTGTCGCTGCGAATGAGCGACAGCTTTCGCAGAAGTTGAAATATTTCAACTTCTTCGCGGCATTCGCGTTGAAACAGCCAATCAGCGTTCACTCCCTGTGGGTAACGTGGGTGAAGTAACGTAAAACAGCCAATCAGCGTTCACTCCCTGGGTGACGTCACGTAACAGCCAATCAGTTCACTCCCTGGGTGAAGTAACGTAAAACAGCCAATCACCGTTCAACCGTTCAGTGAACCGCAGCTTGGAGGAGAAAGTGATTGTTGCTGTTTGCGACTCCCGGAGCTCTATATCTATATATAACATATAAATATCTATATCATATAATATATACAATATATATAATATCACGGCACAAAGCGGTGTGCGCCTCGGATTATATTATTAACCCATAAACGACGGGCATTCCGACGTCTCTCCCTCTTCCACAACAGGTAGACACACATCTCGGCCATGGTTGATGAGAGACTGAATTGGCATGAAGGACCGTAGGCGGGAGAAAAAAATATATATATTGCCCCGCGAATGCACACAAAAATGCACAGCGACAGATTATGATTTGTCGCGCGGCAACATTCGCCTGTTTGCGCGAACAGGCGAAATGGGGCGAAGTGCGGTGTGAACACACAGTAAGAACAAACAACACGCCACGAGGGCGCCGCCTCGTAGACGCAGGACCACAGCTCTCCCGCCCTCTGAACCGCGTCTCACTCCTGATGCTGTTCCTACGCCGGCCATCTGGAGCCGCCTGCAGCCCAACATGAACCAGTTCACTGATCACTGCGCTCAACTGCTGAACTGGACTGTTTGTGTTTTGCGGTGTGCGTTCTACTGTTTGTGTTCTGCGGTGTGCGTTCTACTGTTTGTGTTTTGCGGTTTGCGTTCTACTGTTTGTGTTTTGCGGTGTGCGTTCTACTGTTTGTGTTCTGCGGTTTGCGTTCTACTGTTTGTGTTCTGCGGTGTGCGTTCTACTGTTTGTGTTCTGCGGTGTGCGTTCTACTGTTTGTGTTTTGCGGTGTGCGTTCTACTGTTTGTGTTCTGCGGTGTGCGTTCTACTGTTTGTGTTCTGCGGTGTGCGTTCTACTGTTTGTGAGAGGAGGGACACGCTTCAGAGGAGCGTGTCCCTCCTGAGGACACGACTCTTTCCAGGGCGGCTTCTGAGCGACCGTAGTGCTTACATATTTGAAAGACATGAGTGTGTGTGTGTGGTTTTGTGTATTTTATGTCTGTGTATGTGCTAGTGTGTATATGCGTGCCCTATATGCGTCCATGGGTGTGTGTGCGTGTGCGTGTGTGCATGCGTGCGTGCGTGCGTGTGTGTGTGTGTGCCTCACCGTCTTCATTCCCACGATGCTCTGCTCCACCTTGGAGACGTAGGTCACATGGTCCTCGTTGGAGCGCAGCTCCCGTAGCTGGATGCGCTCGTAGATCCCCACCACCGTGTCCCGCGGGATGTCGGCGCCGTCGTCCACCCCTACAGCGACACGCCCGTTAGAGCCCACACACCGTGTGTGTGTGTGAGTGTGAGTGTGTGAGTGTGAGTGTGTGTGTGTGTGTGTGTGTGTGTGTGTCTTCACCCTATGGGGCCCTGATGCAAAGTTATTGTTTGCAGGTGCAGATCAAACACACACACACACACACACACACACACACACACACACACACACACACACACACACACACGATACATACATACAGTGTGCACATGCAGGGAGGTACACACGCACACACATAAACACATCGTACACACGTACAAGCACAAACGCACTCACAGACACACACATACACGCACAGATAAATATTCATATCCTCACTCTGCCAAATTCATATTTCATTGTGTCAAAACAATGTCCGCTCTCTCTCTCTCTCTCTCTCTCTTTCTCTCCCTCTCTCTCTCTTTATCTCTGACTCACTCCACCTCCCCTCTCTCTGCTCACTCGCCCCACTCCAGGCAAACAGGAACAAAAGGAGGAAGGGGACTGTGAGGGCGGTTAATTGGGCGAGTGAAAAGGTTAAGAGTGTGGAAGGCCCTGAAAGAAGGTCGGGCGAGGGGGTGGGGGGGCGTGTGGCCTTTCAGCACCACGGGGGTCCGCCTGTCATTCAGATGCTGCCCCCGGAGGTGCACCTTGCCCCCCATCGTATCCGCACACACACTGCTGCCCCCCGCGTGGGGGCTTCTAGGAGCCAGGGGGTGAAACCTGGAGCCTGCAAGCCAGGAGCCCCCCCCCCGTTACCACAGAGGCAGTCCAGTGGGGCACAATCAGGACCGGAGGGTGAGGGGGGAGAGAGAGAGAGAGAGAGAGAGAGAGAGAGAGAGAGAGAGAGAGAGAGAGAGAGAGAGAGACAGAGAGAGAAAAGAGTAGAGGAATGGGATGACAAGGAGATGTGTTTTTTAGATCTCTATTAAAATGTGTTTTTTAATAGACTGGCTTTTTAATAGATCATTGGTTTTCTATGTTTTGTTTTGTTGTTATTCTGGTATTATTTGCATTTTTGTGATCTGTATTCTGTATTTAGAAGCATCTGTTTTTCATTCACTGCACCATATCAATCTGGTTTTAATATGCAATGTGCAATGTGTTTCTCTCTCGCTCTCCCTCCCTCCTCTATCGCCCTCTAGCAGCCGGCCAGGCAGCTGCCCAGCGCCCAGCGGCCCCAGGCCTGTCCAGAGAGGCTGATCCCACCTGGCGGTCTGCAGCCTGGAGGTTCTGGATCAAGTGGCCGACTCAACGGGGATTCTTTCTTTAGCGTCTCTCCCTTCCTGCCTCCTTCCTCTCTCCCTCCCTCCAGCCCCCTTCGTTGCCCTCCCTTTCTCCCTTGGTTACCTTTCCTTCCTATATGATTTGGACTTACTTCCCTCCCTCCCATTGTTTCTTTCTTCCTTTCTCTTTCTTTCTTTCTTTCTTTCTTTCTTTCTTCCTCTCTTTCTTTCTTTCTTTCTTCCTCTCCTTCCTTGAGCTTCCATTTGAATCCTTTGATGTTTCTCAAGCCCTTCCGTCTGTGGTTGCCGTGGCACCACGATTCACCTCAGTTCCAGTGAGCGTGAGTATGACAACATGCAGTGACGATAGAGAGAGAGAGAGAGAGAGAGAGAGAGAGAGAGAGAGAGAGAGAGATGGATAATCCGCTCAATGAACAACGGCCACAAGAGGACGAATAAGTGGACGGAGCAGAAAGCAGCGGGTGACTAATGCTCTAAAAATACAGACTGTGGGACCGACGATAACGGGCCGAATATGGCGCCGTTTAGCAGCCTCAATTGATTTCTTTACTACATTGTTGAAATATTAAGGAGCTGTCAGAACAAATCCATTGACACGGTTGGCTGGCGGTCACGTGACTGCGCGCGGCCAACCGGAAAAACAGACGGGGTGTTGTTAGGTGTGTTGTGTACGCACACACACGGAGCCGGAGGCGGGGAGAGGCACTGCAGTGATGCTTTTAATTAACTGGAGGAGGTCGGCTGAATAGAGATTAACACGCACTCTCACCTGGGAGGAGGTAGGACAAGACAACAGTCTGTGTGTCGCTATGCCCAGTGACTGAGAGGTGGGCCGCGGATAAGGAGTGTCCTCTGCTCTGGGCGTCCCACACACTCACCCCGCAGGTTGCGTATGAAGTCCTCCAGCATCATCTTGCGGTCGGGCTTGATGTTAGGGCTGTACATGTCCGTGTTCAGGAGGATGATGGCGAAGGCCAGGATGAAGATGGTGTCCGGGTTGTGGAACTGCTGCACCACATCCGGGTTACACATGCAGTAGCGCTGGCTGAGAGAGAGAGAGAGAGAGAGAGAGAGAGAGAGAGAG
>NC_140288.1:9751881-9754381 GCF_964030765.1 Micromesistius poutassou
TCAATCGCGGTGATGGAAAACATTTTTAACGTCTCTTTTTATCGTGCGGGGTCCAAGAAAGCACTGCGTTATATCAGAGGTCCCGTTATATCGCCGTTATAGTGAAGGTAGAGCATCTATCGTTACGATCCTCCCAGCAAAGGAAACAACAAAGCCCTTGGCTTCCGTCGTTGGCTGCGATCTCCACACTGAACACTGTTTCTTTAATTAAACAACATTCTGAATACGCTGTCTCACGGCCAGTATTGTCTCACTGTGTATTGGTGTTGGCTCCCATATTAAGACAGGCTTTTGCTGCCGCTTGTGACCAGCAGACACACAGTTGAACACAGTTGGTTGTGTCTACACTAACGCAGAGCCGCACCTTAACTCAGCACAACGGTACGCTTGGCGAGGGAACAAACCCATCTGCCAGCGTCGCAGGGCTTACAACTGCAGGCTCGCGAGGCCAGGCTAACAGACAGGTGGGGAACCAAGAACCAACAACAAAACAAGAACAAGAATAGAAAAAGACTGCAGCACAAGAGGATGCCATATTGTGGTAATTACTGGCGGAAAACAGCCAGTTCTTCCCTCTGGTCAAATGGAGTTGGGTTTAAAGGTGCAGTAGGTGAGATTTAAGATGCTATCATTTGAGTGTTAACTGTTTTAAATGCCATAGCAATCCGTCAGCCATTACGAGTGTAAAATGCACCGTGAGCATCTCTGTTTCTAGTTCCCTGCGTCTATATGAGACCGTTTAGATTTGAGTCAGGGCACGCCCAATCAGGGCATCTCTTTCCGGATTGGTTTAGGGAATCCATGTTTACCGTTAAATCACATTCGTGTACACAGCGTTATCATATTGATGGTGGATATGAGGTGCGGTTTTTGGGTTGTTTCTTTCACAAGTCTCTGGATCTTACCTACAGTATCTTTAAGGGAAGCCTGGATCTACAGTACAGTGAGCCACTGACCAGTGGCGTTTTAACGTTATTTATGCTGGAAAATGGAGGTTTGTAGAGTGGATTTAGAAGAAGAGCAAGGTCAGGTCGTGGTCCTTGCACACACACACATGCACGCACGCACACACACACGCACGCACAAAAAATATACAAACACACACCCACGCACAACCACACACATTCATACACACAGACACACATGCACACACAAACACACCATGTACACATTCACAAACACACACCGTGTTTTCCATCAGCCCTCCTGTGACCATGCTGTGTTTGAGTGCACCTGTGCTGTGCGTCTATTTGTTATTTATTTCCTGGGCTTCCACATCACTTCCACTACAATGGCTTAGGCTATTTCTGCTGCTAATACGCTTTAGAAATATTGAGGGGGGATTTCTTTTAATATTTATATATATATACAGCGCGCCTGTAGTGAATAATCCAAATAGGAGAGTGCAGCGTGACCATCTTAAAAGCATAGTCCTGTTCCACTGTCTGAGAGAGTGAGAAATAGAGAGGGAGCGAGAGAGAGAGGGAGGATGTGAGAGCGCGAGAGAGAGAGAGAGAGAGAGAGAGAGAGAGAGAGAGAGAGAGAGAGAGAGAGAGAGAGAGAGAGAGAGAGAGAGTGAGAGAGAGAGAGAGGGAGAGAGGGAGGTGTGCTGCTGTGTGGGGGAGGGGGGGTGACCTTGCGAGGACTTTTCTCCTGGTCTCACCTGGATAGATAACATATCTATTTATAATTACGAAGGATATATGAATGTATATTTTATTCAAATGAATACCAATAAATGAAGGCCCTATTTTAACCCCATTTTAAAGTAGGTAGTGATTAGCAGAGGGTAGTAACGTTTAAAAGTAACGATACATATAGTTGGTTTGTTGAAGAAAACAACCAGAGCATGACATTTAAAGGAAAAAATGAAAGATAGACACAAAGAACACATTTAAAACATTAAAGAGAACACCCATTCTGGACCAAAACTCTTTGTGTTTGTAATACCACGCACAGGTTTTTATTATTTGATCTGTTTAGTTTGAAGAATACTTGGACAAAGTAATTAAGAAGAAGTCAGTTTTATCCATCTCTGAGTTCAGAGAATCACAGCTTAAGCATTGGTCAGCGTTTTTGTCCCCAAAATAGATTTGAACTACATAAAGCAAAAGTTCTTATGAAGTACGAACGTTCTGTAGGAACGTGCTTGTCTGTACGTGCGTGTGTGCGTGTGTGTGAGTGTGTGTGAGCGTATGTGTGTGAGTGTGAGTGTGTGTGTGTGTTTGTGTGTATTAATAACCCTTGGCGCAGGTGTGTGCTGTGACTCAGTTCTCCTGAGAGAGATTGTGGCTTTAGTTAAAAACTTTGTGGAGGTCTTCACAATAAAAGCCCTGACACAGTTTAAATGCTTTTATTCTCCTAACGTCATCTCATAAAGGGCTGACTGACCCCAGATTCAGTCGGTAAATACGACCAGGAAGACATCTTTGCTGTGGTGTCCTGATATATTACATTTTGGTTCTTCACTACAGTTTACGTAAGGATGGATCCTTACATA
>NC_140288.1:9759381-9786881 GCF_964030765.1 Micromesistius poutassou
AGGTGCTCCTATCAGGTCGTGGTGCCGCACCTCAGCCCCCCCGCCCAGGGGGGGATTGAGCACAGACCAGGCCTAGAACTGAATGTTAAATAGACTGTATGGAGCTTTTCTACCTGGCAGACTCTCGAAGCACTTCACTACTAGAGCCTCACGTTGACCCATTCGTACTCACATGCATGGACTGACGGTGGTGCAATGGCCAGCTCTTCGGGAGCAGTTAGGGTTAGGGTGTCTTGCCCAGGGACACCTCAACTCTTGACTAGGAGGAACCGGGGATAGAATCAGGAACCTCCCGGTTACCGGATGACCTGCTCCAACTTATGAGCTACTGCCGTGCTGGAACTAGCAAAATCACACAAAGCGATATTTAGCTAATCTAATAGTAACCGCAAATGTGTTTTATCTCCATAGTTCATTGTAATGCATGTAGTTAATCTGCTGCCCATAAAGTCTTCTGGATAACTTAACGTATCTTTGTTATTGTCCCGACCCGCCTACCTTCCCTTTCCTTCATCTCCCCGTTTGGAAGGTGCTTGAGCTTCAGCACAAGCAGCTGACCATTGGCCCTACGAGCACTCTGCGTCTGGAGAGCCCCGCTAAACGCCGGGTTCCTGAACAAGGCCTTGAGGAGGGGAGAGGATTGCCTCTCTGTGTGAGTGGTTGCCGGGAGTGTGTGTGGGGCTTTTGTTTGCTGGGGATTGTTGGTGTTTGTGTGGGTTCTGCAACAATTACAAATGAGCTCAGCTGCAAACATTTTGAACAGATTGTGTCAGCGGCCCCACAACCAAAACCAGACAGGTAAGTAGAACCTGTTTCATAACCAGAAAGGTTACTAGAACCAGAGAATGTCTAATATGAAGAGAACTGGCACTCTCTGGTGACTTCCGGTTTCTGAACTGGTTGCGGTAACACATCTCTGTCCATGCCAAGGCGCTCGTGGGCGAGTGCAGAATGAATGGGAGTCGACGGGGTTTCACCCTCAAATTCCACTTTTCTCAGGGTAATTTTCATGTAATTTTTTGTCAAGTAATTTGAAAGTCACATTCAAAAGGGGGGGGGGCTAAGATAAAACACTCAGCTGAATATTGAATTTTTTAAGTTCACTTATCTGTGCTAAAAATCTGTTCAAGATGATGACGTCACTGCCAGAGGTCCTGCTTTACAGCAAGTTCTGAGTCCCTATGAGTACTGCATATATAATATATATAATATACTTGTGGAGGGGGGCGGCGTCTGGCCTGTAGGGGGAGTATGGAGCACCAGGTCTGCTGGGGCGATTGGGTCTGATTGCCGACAGGTGTCCGCAATCAGACCCAATCAGGAAGTGTGTATTTATGTGTCTGCTCTGCCTTTCAGTAGGGACAGCCGAGAGCGACAGGCGCTCTAAGTGGACAGAACGACGGGCCGAATGGCAGAGAGCCTGGCCACCGTATCTACGGACCGAACTGTTGATTTCATTTCGGCTTATGATTTATTTGTTGTTCGCTTTGTGTGAAATAAAGCGAACCGGCTGAAAGAACGCCAAACCTGCCTCCGCTCACTCCTTGAACCTTGTTACAATACTATATATATATATATATATATACATATAATATATAACAATTAACTTGGACGGAAAGTCCTCCTTAAGATAATATTTCTGATTGTACTTCAGCTTCAGATGGCATCAAGTGGGGTCTCTCATCCTAATCAGTCGCAAGTCCGTCCCTGACCAATCAGCATTCATTAGCAGAATGCTAGCATGTACGGCCAACAACGGCCCAAACTGTAAGAAATCAAAAGGACATAAGTACTCATTCATTCAACTTTTGAACTATAATCTATATTGAACTTGCGGAATCTACAATAAAATCTGCAATATTTCAACGACAAGCAGGTGAAAGAGATACATTTAGCAGTCGACGGATAAAATCTTTGAACAAAGTGGACAACAAACGGTGATCATTCGTTCATTCATTCCTTTTGGCCCAGCAGCCATGGAAAAGAGGGGCAGTCACCGAAAAGGAAATGTCAAAAACCAGTAAACGGAGAGAAGCTATTTCCTGTTAGTGCCTTTCACGGCACCAACAATCAGTCCCTAACAACAAGAAACAAGCTGTTGAAGAGTACTCACACGTTGAAGAGGTTGAGGCCGATGCGGTACAGCCTCTTCCTCATCACGTCAGTGGACAGCGTGGGCGACTTGCAGCTCGCTGGGTTCTCACACTGGTAGCGCGGCAGGCTGAGGATCATCGCCTGCAGCGCCTCCTTGGACGAGGCCTCGGACGCCGAGCGCGCCTCCGTGGACACGCTGCTGCTGCTCATCTGCTCCGAGCTGCAGTCGGCCGGGTCCGAGCCGCTGCGCTGGGCCTCCAGGGGCGGGGCCTCCAGGGGCGGGGCCAAGGGGGACGCCGTGGCCGTGGGCGGTGGCGGGGGGGGAGGGCTGTGCTGTCGGAGGCTCGCGGCGGAGGCCAGCTCGGCCATCACCACCACCTGGGGCGGGCCGGCGGCGGCGGGGGCGGCCATCCTGTCGAGGGGGGTCAGCGGCGGCTGCTCGTCGTCCTCCACCAGCTCCTCCTCACTGGGGGGCGGGGCCGGGAAGTCGGCGTACTGGCATTCCTCTTCCTCCGGCTCTACGTCCGGGGGGGGCGGGGGTTCCTGCGGGGCCAGGGGGGGGTCTCCGGTCGGGTTCGCCAGGGACCCTACAGGCAGAGGGTCGGGTTCGTGGGGGGGTCTGGGCGGGACGAATGCGGGAGGTGAGGTGGTAGTCGAGTCGGTGGTAGTGGTCATGGTAGCGGTCGTGGTCGCGGCGGTCGTGAGCATGCAGGGCGGCGGGCCTCCTGCTGGCGGTACACAGTTGCTAAGGGCAACCGAAGCGGAGGACTCCATGACAGAGGAGGAGACGCGGAAGTTCTGGCTGTCGATCTGCACGGTGACATCCCGGAACGCCATCATCAGCTTGCTGGCGCTCCTCGACAGGTCGCCCGGGTCCAGGGGGTTCGAGAGCATCGCCGACTCCTTGTTCCCTCCTCGGTCGCCCTCTCTGCCCGCTACCCCCGTCCCGGACGCCGCCGCCGCCGCTGCTGCGGCCGCTGCTGCCGCCGCGCTGAAGGACTCGGCGGTGAACTGGTATCCGCCGGCCTCCTGCAGGGAGCACATGGTCTTCAGGCTCCAGTTGCTGAGCGCGTCGTCGATGGACTTGGCCAGCGACTGCACCTGCTCGGTGAAGGAGTCCTCCAAGTCGGTCAGGGAGCCACCTACCGCCGTGGGCAGTGATGGAGAGCGCACCAGGGGGACACCGGCCAGGCCGCAGCCCTCCGCCAGTGCCCGCTCCGCCGAGAAGCCCTCAGCGTTCTGCACGCGCACCTTCCGCAGCGAGATGCGCCGCGGCAGCCGGCTCTCCAGCAGGGAGTTGCGGATCTTCTCGAAGTTCTTGCTGAGCTGGTACTGGCGGAAGGCCGTCTGGATCTTGCAGGCGGCCCGGCGGGAGATGAGGTGGCCGCCGTACTTGTGCTCTAACATTTCGATCTGCAACACAAGACGGAGCAGGGAGACACAGGGAGAGGACGTTAGTTTTCTGACTGGAAGGGGTGGAACTAACAAAATAAGAGTCAGAGAGTATTTTTTCTTTCTTAAAGGTGCTATGACATGCCACCAGGTGTGGTGTGATTAGCCATAACAAGCCGTTCTGGAAATCTGCCCCTTAAGACATCACAGGTGTGCGTGTCCACCTAGATGTGTGACGGATAGATGAGCAACGTTTAGGCTGAGTAGGCTGATAGACCACTGGGTAGGCTGATAGACTGATCCATCTATCCAGCATCCATCTAGATGGACCACTTTTTCCAAAACGGCTTGTAACGGCTAATCATACCACACCTGGTGGCATGGCATGTTGTGAAAAAGCACTTGGGCCTTATTCACCTTGGGGAAGGTCTGGGTTCTAAACGCGGGCTGTTTCCATAACCCGGAGAGTTTTCAGAACCAAGATGAAACCAAGAAGGCCATTCAATTGTTGGTAAGAACTACCAAAATGGTGGCTTAGAATGTCTGATTTAGAACTTCTGATTAGCCATCCTTGGATCACTTTGGAGTATAACAGGGGGTGGAGAAAGAAGCTGATGAAGCTGAAGCTCTTGTGGATATGAATGTAAGAAAAAGGGTAATATGAGTGAGAAAACATAAGTGATGAATGACATTGTGGTCGTGAGAAGGAAAAGAATAGGACAGATGACAGTTCAATGACAGCTGGAATTGGATTTGAATTGATTTGTTTTTAGAATTCATTACAACATCCATCAAGCCATGATATTTCCTTTGTTCACTATGTTTTGATGTATTTCAGTTGGGTCAGAATCTTTAAAAGGTCACAATCAAGTGTTAGCCGGCAGTAAACAGCTGACCTTTGAACCTGCTTGTTATTTTGAAACACTGTTTAATGGAACACTAGTCTCTAAGAAACCAGATTCAATTTTTATATATATATATAATAAATATACTAGACAAATCTAGGCTAACGTATACATTATGAAGTTATATTAAAAGGATCTGCTATAAGATCAAGTGCTAGATTCTGCTTTATATTCCGATCTTCCCAGAAGAGGGATAATCACCCAGTGAAAGTGCACCATCATCGGAGCGCTGCCCCCTACCCTCTTCCATTACCTGGCACAATCAGGAAATCTTTTGCATACTTTGATCTGAGATGGAACTTACTCAGCTCTCCCTTTCAGAACTTCCTCAAGGCCACTGAGACTCAGGAGACTGAGGAACGGAGGATCATTCTGTGGGGCCGTGATACCGCGGAAGGTGTATGTACTGTATACTGACTGCAAAGACTCATGATCCATGATCCACTCGTGATTCACGATACACATAGGACCCCCCCCCCACCCCCCCCCCCCCCCCCCAACCGCCGTTTTTCCCATCGCCGTGTGAATGCCAGACTCCCACAGGAAAGGTCTTCAGAGAGGCGCAATGACACATCTTATCTCCACCCCCGTTTAAATTGTACTGAAGAGACTCATATAACAAAGGAGTGACGCGTTGAGAATATCAAAGCGGATGCATGAATAGGAATCTGCCTTTCACTCCCACCTCGTCAGCGCTGGAGTGGTGAGTTCCACCACGCGGAGGAACGTCCGGCTCTCGCCCGCCGCAGACCGGTCCGACCGGCCGTGCATATTCATGACTCTCTAATGAGCCGTCTCCTCTGATCGCCCACTGATATAACGAGGCTGCCCTTATCAATATGACCGCTCGCCCCGAGACGGACGCGTGAGTCCTTTTCAGAAGACGAGAAGGCGAGAAATGAGCCTGACCTCATCACTCCGACGGGGGTGAAATAACATTCTACAGCGAGCGCCGTGGACGGCGTGGACGGCGAGGCCGGAGCCGTGAGGGGCGTCGCTGACTCACTCCGAGGGTTTCATGGGATGGGATCCACCGGGCTGACTCATCTGTTAACTGCCGTCTCTCTTCTGCTGCACTGGGCTCCAGATCCGAGGGAAGGATTTGGGTCACGTCGTTTTTATTTTTTTTTCACGCTTAATGTGTGTGTAGTGTCTGATACGTGTTGCCATGTCAACAGGCTGGCTGACCAGCTGGCCAAGCGGGAGAGAGTGTGAGGAGACAGGAGACAGGAGAAAGGAGAAAGGAGACAGGAGACAGGAGACAGGGCTGGAGCGTGAGGGAAATGGCGGGGATGTGGATTGAAAAGAGGACGCTATTCGTTTGGGGGTTTCAGCGAGAGAAGAAGCTCAGTAGCTTAGTGGACGGTTGTGAATAATTTATGAGGCGAGAACCAGGGCAAATAAAAATAAACAACAACAACAAAGGCATGAAAAGGGACAGATAGGCCAGGAGAAAAGTTGTAGGACGGAGTTCTAAATGGAAAAGTTGAGCAATCAATTGATCCGGCCTGGAATAACAGCGTGTGAGTAATGTCCCTGATCACTTTATCAGACATCAATAAGGAGCAATTATTCCAGAGACTTCATTGAACTGACTGAATGATGATGTCACTGTGTTCAAACATTGCTCATCAGATCTACTTTCACAGCCGCATGCTCGCTTTAGCTTAAAATTGGATTTTCTTGCCTTTTTCCCCGGAGGGTGGAGGGGTTATATTTTTTAATATTAAAAACGTTTAAAAAAAAACTTATATTAAAACGTAATTAATATGTAGAAAGCCAGTGATGACTGCAGAAGCTTTCTAATAAAAAGGAGAATTGTTTTAATTGTCAGCGTAAAATGGATAATATATAGTTGTATAGTATAGTGAAAATATATATTCTTTAAATAAGAGTATTGTATGTTATAATCGTCAAACTGAAAATAAATATTGGTCACTATTGCGTTTGCATTTGCATCAAATCTGCTCTTTAACAGGGGACATTCCAACATACAAATACCAATATCAAATAGAAAGATTCTCTCATTTCAAACTCAAACAGACAATTCTACAGCATCTGATATATAAATGTCACTGCAATGAACATTAAACAAATATTATGCTCATTAAGAATTCCTACTGAATTACTCATTATTAGTTAAGTATTAATTAACAACACCCCAAAAGGTTGATGGTTACATAATGGCAGATATATTATCTTGGATTTGACTTTGACCTTTTCTTGTGAGGATGATCTGACATTGCAACAGACAGGGGAAGTTAAAATCAAAATCCTAAAGTTTGGTTTGATAATCGATTCACCCCAGAGCCAGTCCTTATATCAGACATTTAGTAGACGTCATCTTTAAAAGCCAAATCGTTGTTTCAGGTAAATTGTATGTTTGTAACAGAGGGATCTTCCACTGGTAGGATGGGGGTGCTCAATTATTGATCCCACCACCGTGCTTGGCCTCTAGAAAGAAAGCCTATAAGATACAAAATATATTTTTGGGGGATAGAGGTTTAGGTATCCAATTTGCTTTGTTATATTTTTCTTTCAATAAATCTTTCATTTTTGTGGGAAGGCTTAGCTCAGGAGGTAGAGTGGATTGACGTGTAACCGGAAGGTTGCTAGTTCCTTCCCTGATTCCTCCTAGCTTATGGCGCATTTCCACCGCAGGGTGAGGGTCGGTTCAGTCTGCAAAGGTGCGGCACGGGACGCTTTTCCACCGCCAAAAGTGGGCGTGACCCGGACTGAGCCATATTGAGCCGTACTCGTCTCGCAGTACTCCTCCGTTGAGGTACTGAGATGCCTGAAAGGGTCCCGGCAAGTTCGAGCTACACACGCCGTCTGTTGTCCTTTCCACACGACAGGGGGATAACAACAAACAAACACAGTACCCACGAGGTATTTCTGGACAACAGCGAAAGCTTCGTTTATTGAAGAAAATGTTGCGCAAAAGTTTGCTGTCCTTCTTGGACGTCATTGTTGCTCTTTGTTCATTGTGTGCGTTCTTCTCTTTCCTTGGATTTATAAGCAGGCTACACTGTGTCGGGCTGCTATGAGATCACGATGCTTACATAGCTGCCGTGGCTATCGCCGTCCGGCTTAAACCCCACCCTACCATAAGGGTACTGGCGGCGGTGGAAACGCGACACGTAACCGAGCTGGGCCAAACCGCACCCTCACTACTGGGCTGAGGCGTGCTGGGTCCGAAGCGTACCCGCCGGTAGAAATGCGCCATTAGTGTTGAGGTGCCCCTGAGCAAGACACCTAATCCTAACTGGGTTGTATGTACCGTTGTTAGATGCTTTGGATAAAAGTGTCTGCTAAATGTAAATATAAACGTCCTTATTATATGTGTGTACCCCTTTCTGCATTGGCACTATCCTATCGTTTTAATGTTGCATTAGAGCACATTCTAGGCCGTAAGTGTAGAAGGTGACACAATGCCAGGAAAATAAAATTTCAAAGTTTGGCAAGCATTTGGAAACCATTTGAAATGAGCAAAAAAAGTCAAATGCGAACTGTGTCAACCGCAGCTGTCGTATCGTTCCGGTGCTGGTGAAAGTTCTCCTCTCGTCAGTTCTCCGCTTTTCTGCTGTTCAGCTAAACTGAATGATGCCACATTTGTTCTGTATGCTGAAATGGATCATTCACACACATTTACGTTTTGGATCCGTCAAAAACCTCTTCTCTTCGTCGACGGGGTTTGTCATGAACGGGGATGTGAGTGGCTGATCAGACAGAATGGGGCTCTATATCTGTACACAGAACCACAATTGTTTGATTTTTTTTTTTAGATGTATTGTATTATTTACGGTATATCACAACAGTTATACCAGTACTGGGACTTTTAACTCTACATGTATCACTCCGCCAGGTGTTTCTAATAACCAATTTGAATCACACATACCACTAAAGCAACTGCCAACAGACTTTTATTTCACTGTTTGCAGAATACTTGGCAACATCCAGATACTTGTACATGATACAAAGTAGCTGGTGTGCCGTATCATAACTATAATCCACGTTCTTCTGTAAGACTTCCTGAGTGGCTCCTGCGTCAGAAGGAACCCACGCTCTGGGTGGGGACGGTGGTCTGGGGTTTGATCAGGAGGGACCTTTGTATCTACACCCTGGTCCATTCACTCTGGCCCCAGATCAGTTCCCCTGTGGACCCCCAGAAACGTCTGGACGTCTGCACGGGCAGAAGATCGATTTCACCCGTGATGGAGGGGCTGTCGCGTCACTGACGGAGAGAGCAGCAAAGTGAGAGAGGAGAGAGGACTCCTGAGGTTGAAACGCTGGGTGTGTGTGTGTGTGTGTGTGTGTGTGAGGGGGTAGAGTGCTTAGTGGGGGAGCTGAGGTCAAAGTACCGGGCGAGGGCTGGAACACAGGAGGGAATTGCGGCTGGTGAAATACTAATACGATTTTTTAATGCGTTTAATGTGATCTAGCCCTTGGCAATGAAATCAGTTTCTGTGCATGAAAACTGGCAATGTCACCCGATGTGGCCATGTGGAAACCTTCAGCGGATCATACACAATGTACAATAAGATTATCATCGTCAACACGCAACCGCACAGGAGATTTAAACATTGCTTAACAAGTTGGCCTCGGTGCAAATTGAACACCGTGAAATTAAAAAAGTTGGGGCGAATCACAATAACTACGTTTGAGTCGCATTTGCTGGGCTAATGAAAGCACAATTTAGGTAAATAAAAGTAGAGGTACATTTAGGAGCGCTAGCTTGACCTTTCATACGATACGTGCTGGCCATCGTCTTCTGAATTTAATTGAATCCCACTTTTCTCTTGTTCTTCAATATAAACAGAACCCAACGTGACGCACGGAGCACTTTAGGCTGTGAACCCCCACTGCTAATCCATTAGCAGCGGGGAGTCCACAGAGAGGAGCGAATCAGCTACATGAGAGATAGCGGAGCTACAACCAGGGATACGGACAACAGCGTTTTGTTTCCATCAGAGCACCGTCCGCTGGGTTTTAGGACCCCAAATGAACCTGACGAGTGGTTCAGGTGGACGACCTTACCTGGCCGGAGAGCTGAGGACTGGGAAGTGGAAGCTGGATGGAGGGGGATGGGTGGAGGACTGAGGATGGAGATGGAGGGGGTGGACCCTGAGAGATGGACCTTGAAAAGGAGAATGTAGGAAAGATCTGGTGAAGATGCCCATGGTGTCAATGAAACAGAAGGACAAGGAAGGGTCATGCGGAAATACATATAAGCAGAAAGTCTGCTTTTACATAGCTACGTATATGTAATTAGAAACACATAAAATACATATTGGCCTTCATCTTCCTCATGGTGCCTATAGGACGATAACATGGAAATTAAACATCCATTCGACTATTGACATGACAATAAACTGAATAAAAAAGACAGACGTAACTCCATGGAAATATATACACAATGTTGATTTATGATTTATGTTCCATGTCTACATGTCTCTCTACATGTGGTGCGCGTTTGTGAGTGTGTGTGTTTGAAAGAGAGACACACACACAGACATGCACTTTCTCCACTCACACAATAGGATAGATGCTAGTAACAGCAGTAAACCAGATCCATAGGAGAGAGGGGGGGGGGTGGGGGAGACCAAACTAGCCCTTATTCCTGTCGGGGGAAGGAGGGACCAACTCAGGACGTTATGACGAAAGTTAAATTATAAAGATGGAAAATATGACGAAGATGAAGATGGAGAAGAAAAGGAAACACACAGCTAACCTCCATGAGCCCCCAGGAGACCCCCACACAGCGCTGACACAGAACGCCCTCTCTCTCTCCGAGCCGACAACGGCCAATCCACGTTCAGAACAGACGGAACAAACAGAGCGGCGGCGGGCCCCACGGACCCTGACAGACCCTGACAGCCACGCCCAGCCCCCCCCCCCCCACCGTCGTGGGCAAAACAAGACGACAGCTCAGACGCAGCTCAGACAGCACGGCGAAACTCACACAACACCGACGACCACAGGACGCACAGTACACATAAGCCCCGCCCCCCGTCCCACACACAGCCCTACCTGCTTGTTTTTGAGGTCGAGGGACAGCTCATACTCGGAGGTGGCCGAGTGGGAGCTCCCCCTCAGGGGGGAGGCAGTGTGGTGCAGGCTGGCCCGCCGCCCCGCCCCGCCTCCTTTCACTCCTCCCCCCTCCTCCTCCTCCTCCTCCTCCTCCTCCACATTCTCCTGCTCCTTTTCTCCCCCTTCCTCCACCGCCGCCCCGCGCTCTGCCAGTGCCTCCTCCTCTGGTCTCCTCCCGGACTTCTCCTCCTCCTTCATCCCGGAATCTTGCTGCTCCTCCTCTTCCTGCTCCTCCCCGCCGGTGGGGTCTGCGAGGGGGTCCGCGGCGGTGGGGTCTGCGAGGGGGTCCGCGGGGGGGCTGTCTCGCACGGCCTGCTCACAGGGCCCCTCCTCGGGAGCAGGACTGGCCGGGGGCTCTGCCCGGAGCTCAGGCTGGGCCTCCAGCTCTGGCTCTGCTTCTGGTTCCTGTTCTGGTTCCTGTTCTGGTTCTGGTTCCTGATCCTGTTCTGGTTCTGGCTCTGGTTCTGCCACTGGCTCTGGCTCTGGTTCTGCCACTGGCTCTGGCTCTGGTTCTGCCACTGGCTCTGGCTCTGGTTCTGGCTCTGGCGGGGGCTGTGTGGGAGAGTGTTGCTGAGGCTGCAGGTGGGGGTGCAGGTGGGGCTGCAGGTGGGGCTGCAGGTGGGGCTCAGGCTGGGCTTGATGCTCCTCACACTGAGGCGGGGGCCGCAGCTCCCCCTCTCCTCCCTTCCCATTGTCCCCCAAAGACGCGTCTACAGGAGGATCATCGCTGCAGAAAGGAGGAGAAAACTCAAAGTGAGGCTGCTGACCTCTGACCTTCAGTCTCCAGGCTGTCTGCTGCTGGCTGAGGAGCGGACGCCCGTCTCTCTCTCTCTCTGTCTCTCTGTCTCTCTGTCTCTCTCTCTCTCTCTTTCTCTCTCTCTCTGGGGTGGGGGGTGTGGGGGTGGGTGTGGGGGGGGGGGGGGGGGTGGGTGTGGGGGGGCGCTTGCTGATATGTGTTAAGCAGCTGCGTGCTACCACCGAGGCCCTCTCTCTCTCTCTCTCTCTCTCTCTCTCTCTCTCTCTCTCTCTCTCTCTCTCTCTCTCTGTCTCTGTATGTCTCTCTGTCTGTCTAGAGGGACACACAACTGACAGACAATGAAAAGGAAAGGAACAGATTTGTAAGAGTTTAAGAGGTTTACAGCAAGGGAGCGCTGACCGAAGCACAGCACGGCAGAGACAAAGAAAGAGGAAGAAAGAAAGAGGGGATAAAAATGAAGATAAAAAGCATGTACAGACTTCAGAAGGAAAGTCCACAAGAGGAAATGTGAAGAGACGAGAAAAAAAAGAAACTAGGACAGCCAAAAAAGTTTGACGAATGCAAGACACATACACACACACATACGCACACACACACACACACACACACGTACACACACACACACACACATACGCACACACACACGTACACACACACACACACACACACACACACACACACACACACACACGCACACACGCACACAGACAGACAAAGGGAATAGTCGTGCAGCTAACCAAGTCTGGAGCTGGGGTGGCTGCACTTACAGATTCCAAAGGGAAGTGTTAAGAGTGTATGGATTTCAAGCAACACATTTTTTTCTAACACTCACATATATAAATATATAATGCACATGTTCATCTCAATCTCAGTCCTAATCCTCTTGTTCATGTATTACATTTGTCCCTCATAGTGAAGGCCTTATATTCAAGCTGCAGCACTTTCAATTATTTCAAAGTGCTTGCAACTGTGGCTGAAAATCACATTAACCAAGATTTAGATAAGAAAGGAAAAAGAGTTTCCCGGCTTGCTTATTGGATGCGGCGAGTCAACGAAAAGGAAAATGAGGACATTTGGGCTGGCAGACACAGAAGAACTAGAGAAAAGCTCAGGGGGCTCAGTAGCGGAGAACCATAAAGTGGAATCCAAACAGAAACTAACTTCCAGGCTCTCGTTACACACAGAAGAATTGTTTTAGCCATTTGAAAAATACTCGGAAGATGGAAAGGCTCTCCTGCGTCATCATTTCAAAGCGTGTATGCACATTACACATTCATGCGTATCTTTGTGAGTGTGTGTACGTGTGTGTGTGAATGTGCTAATCTTGTGCGAATGCACAAGATTGAACTGTTGTTGCCCTCTCCCATTCCCTCCTGGTCCTTTGTGCGATGGTCTCGTTTTATCTTGACATGCGTCCTGGAAAGCAGCGACCGCATAAGACGATGTAAACATAAGACGATGTAAACATAAGACGATGTAAACAGGGAGCCTGCTCCTCCGGATCCCCGCCGCTGCCGGCCTGTGTGTGCTACGTGTGCTACGTCTGCTACGTGTGCTACCTCGTGCGTGTGCTACGTGTGCTACGTGTGCTACGTGTGCTACGTGTGCTACCTCGTGCGTGTGCTACGTGTGCTACGTGTGCTACGTGTGCTACCTCGTGCGTGTGCTACCTTGTGCGTGTGCTACGTGTGCTACGTGTGCTACCTCGTGCATGTGCTACGTGTGCTACATGTGCTACGTGTGCTACATGTGCTATGTGTGCTACCTTGTGCGTGTGCTACCTTGTGAGTGTGCTACGTGTGCTACATGTGCTACGTGTGCTACCTTGTGCGTGTGCTACGTGTGCTACATGTGCTACGTGTGCTACCTCGTGCGTGTGCTACCTCGTGCATGTGCTACCTGTGCTACGTGTGCTACATGTGCTACGTGTGCTACCTCGTGCGTGTGCTACCTCGTGCATGTGCTACCTGTGCTACGTGTGCTACATGTGCTACGTGTGCTACCTCGTGCGTGTGCTACCTCGTGGCCGACACACACTGTCTGAATCACACGCAGAGCGGCCGCTGAGAGGGAGCGTGTGTCTCCATCGGGGATCCAGCTCAGCTCCAGCTCCTGAGATTGGAGCTGGTGGTTCTCCTGCATAATGAAGGGAATAACCTGTGGGTCCGCACTTGGCTGACGGCCCCCTGCCTAGAGACCAAGAGATCAATTTAGCTATATATTTATGTATACACAAAAATATACTGACTACTAGACTATAACGCCCTTCTCCAATTCCTGTGATTGGAAAAGGATTTGCTGATGATTGCACTGCACTTTGTTTACCATCTGCCCTTAACAGCTGCACCTCGGCACGCGATAAACGTCCAATCAAATTAGAAGGCTCAATGTACATGAAGTATACAGGTACACACACACACACACACGCGCACACACACATACACACACACATCCTATGGTGCTAATGGGATTAGGGTATGAGCTATGGTTTCAGAACGTGTGTGTGTGTGTGTGTGTGTGTGTTGGAGTGTGTGTGTGTTGGAGTGTGTGTGTGTGTGTGTGTGTGTGTGTGTGCGTGTATGTGTGGTGTTGCCGTGCGTGTGCGTGTGTGTGTGTGTGTGTGTGTGTTGGCCTGCGTGTGCGTGCATGTGTGTGTGTGTGTGTGTGTCTGTGTGTGTGTGTGTGTGCTGGCGTGCGTGTGTGTGTGTCCATGTGACGCCATTCAATAGCGTTTAAACCTCCCCACTCCATCGTCCTCTAAATCCGTCAATCTCCCGCTCTGCATCCCAAATCCTCCCCGACATCGTTCATCCACCTTCCTCGTACCACCTCCGGCTAATCCCTGCCCTCTGCTCTCCCCCTCCTGCCCGTGTCTCTCCCTCCGCCCGCTGTGACGGCTCGGGAGCGCTCTGATATGTGGGCTGAACGCGGACCGGAGGAGCTGTGACGTCCTCGCCCTCCCTGACCTCGCTGTCTCTCTCGCTCCTTCTCAGGCTGAGGGACGAATGCCGCAACGCCGCAACGTCGCAACGCCCTCGCTTACGTCCTCGGAGTCCGCGGACGCCAGTTAACCTCCCCAGGGGGGGGGGGGGAGTGAAGAATGAGCTGAAGACGATGTCAGAAACATGGGGGGACCCCTCTATCGGAAGTCCCTCCCTCGCCTCTCGCCACTAAGAACAATGTAACGGAAAGTCCCGCCCCCTCTCTCTCTCTCTGGCTAATGACACTCATTCGGAACGACCCCGTTCCAGAAGTTACGTCGTGACATGAGAACGCCTGGCAGCGAGGTTACTGCCTCCCTCGATCTCACTCCTCTCTCTCTCCCTCTCCCCCTCTCTCTCTCTCCCCCCCTCTCTCTTTCTCTCTCTCTGTCCCCTCTCTCTCTCTCTATCCCCTCTCTCTCTCTCTTCTGTCCCTCCTTCTCCCTCTACTCCCTCTCCCCCCCCCCAAGTTTGTCAATCATAAAGTGTCTGCAGACCGTCGCTCGATGCAACAGACCCACTCCCGGATCAGCCACTAGGGGGCCCTGGGGCCCGGCTCTAGGCCTCCTCTGGGCCCCCAGCCTTCAGGAGACGGTGGGCCCCCTATCATCATTGTAGTTTGCTAGAATGGTGCATCCTCGCAGACGGATTACCAGTGGCGTCACTAGGCTGTTTTATTCGGGGCTAAAGCCCCGGATCAAAATGAAATAGCCCCGAATCAATTTTTGTTTGAAAAAAATAATAATTAATTAAAAAAAAAAAAAAAAAAAAGAGAATTCAACCTTCCGTCCCCCCCGTCAACAATGTCCGCCTGCGATCGTCCCACTGAGCCCCGGATGTTTAAGAAACCTAGAATCGCGCCTGCGGATTACCATACATATGATACAGGCCCCACCCCCCCCCCCACCTCACCGGCCCCCCGGGGTGACGGCTCAGACCACAGCCCAGCCTGCTTTTTTTTAATAGTCAAATTTTAATAGTCGACTAGTCACCAACTATTGAAACGATTAGTCGACTAATCGGATAATTATAAATTTTTTCTTAAATTTAGCATGAGGTTACTTTAATTATGTGGCAAATGATAATAAACACAAGAAAGATGGGTACTTCAATGAAAAATGCATCTTTTATTCAATATATATAACAGAGTTAGTAACTGAATTACTCTATAATAAAAGTAACTAGTTACCAGGGAAAGTAATAAAGTAGCTTTGTAGATACGTGTGTCGTTGTGGGATGCTTCATTAAATTAGAGTTGCTTACAACGGATGTCGACAAAGTCTTTGAATGTGATGTCGACACATTCTTGCCTTTGACCTCAATGAATTTGAAGTAGTGCTTATATCTCCACCTTGAAAATGCCAACTTTTCATCGGATTGCTCCGAACTCGCCATTTCTACTGCTTCATCGAATCTGTTTGGTGTTTGTGTGTGCGTGTGCGTGTGGCACGTGTATCCTGGCTTGTGTGTAAAAACACTGGCTCCGATTGGCTACCATGAAACACGACTCTGCCTTAGCCAATCATAATTGCTTATCTCTTTGTTAAATCCGGTCTCCTCACTAGCAGTTTGTGTGTGCAGCCAGGGGTGCGTTCGGATTACACAGTATATTCAATCAATTCATAGTAACGCACCGCATTTAACTGTCAGTAACAGTAACGGCGTTGTAATGACGGAAAAATTAATTAGTTAGATTACCCCGTTACTGAAAAAATAACGCCGTTACCTAACACCATTATTTTAAACAGCGTTATTACAAACACTGCTCGGATGAAGCGCTGGGAAGGATTTAAGCACACGGTTTCCACTCCGCGGGCGTAGTTATCCACCGAGATAATAATTAAGCCAATACGTTTAACAAAACGTATTGGCTTGAATGTTACTTGAATCTTACAGAGGCGAGTCAGACTCCGTTTCGATTAACTGTCCGACGTGCTTTCTTTTTAAATGTTCGTGCATCACCGAGGTTCTGCTGTGATATGCAAGGTCTGCTTTGCAAACCTTGCAAGTAATCTTTTTATTTGCCGTATCCAGGCTAAAATGCTCCCAAACTTTAGAAGTTTTGATATGCGTAACTGCTGTGTAGGACGGCGCCATTTCTGTATACGTTACCGCTCGGCAGAGACGCTATTGCGCATGTGCGACTCTCGGCAGAGATTGTAATGAAGTGAGATGCCTCACTCCGTTGGAAAAACACGTCTGGCGACAATTGTCGACAATGAAATCTATTATCGATTTTTGTCGACAACGTCAACGAATCGTTGCAGCCCTAGTTGTGGTAGAGGAATAAACCCTGCCGTGGTTTATTATTCCTTACAAAGGCCGCCCAGTGGGGATTGGGGGTTGGTGGTTGGTGGTTGGGGGTTGGTGGTTGGTGGTTGGGGGTTGGGGGTTGGGAGTTGGTGGTTGGGGGTTGGGGGTTGGAGGTTGGAGGTTGGGGGTTGGGGGTTGGTGGTTGGGGGTTGGGGGTTGGTGGTTGGGGGTTGGTGGTTGGTGGTTGGGATCCTAGAGTGCCTGAGGTGTTGCTGTACACTACGTGTTGGTGGAGCTCACGTAATGGACTGTACGTGTGTGTGTGTGTGTGTGTGTGTGTGTGTGTGTGTGTGTGTGTTTGTGTGTGTACGTGTGTGTGTGTGTGTGTGTGTGTGTGTGTGTGTGTGTGTGTGTGTGTGTAATGTCCCATGTTAAATCCTATTACCCTGGTTTTGGCTACACTTGGAAGAGAGAATGTGTGTTCTGTTGCATCACCGCTACACAATATCGCCAACACTATAGGAGTCCTTATGTTTCACTCTTGCTTGGCTCCACAGCCAGGACCAAACTTTGGTGGATCGATTTTCCCTCTTTAAAAAATGCGCACACAAGCAATCGATTGAATCATGAATTATTGCATTCATCAGGGGTGTAACGGGACACGTATTAGTGCGGCACCGCTTTGGAACAGATGTTCGGGACGTTACAGATGTGTACCATACCAAATGCAAACTGTAGGCTTGTTTTGCGTGTGGAATAGAGGCTACTTAAATCCCTGTTCCCACACTGACAAATGAAGAGGCATACTACACACACACACACACACGTACACACACACACACCAACAGCACGCCTAGTGCTTAGCCCGTCATGGCGGAGGAAAATGCAAATGCATTGAAGTGTCTCCGTTAAAATGAAGGTCTCCTTTTTTTAGAAAAGTTTGACAACGGATGAAGACAAGACGAGAGCAGCAAAAAATAAAGCGTGAATTCTATAAACCGGGGTATCTGCGGAACCGTGACCTCTGCGTGACACCCCTGCATTCATGATGCATTCAAAAACTTTGGGATTGTCGGCTAACATAAAGGATTGCTTCTTAGGTAATATTTTATCTCTATATCTCTATATCTTTATTTATGTTGGAGCTGGATGCATGAAGTCGTCAGACCAGGTGCTTGCTGCGTTTGCTACTCGCTTGGTGTCAATATTACCCTCATGCCCCCATCGCTCAAACCTGATCCATCGCCGCAATGCGACAGGACCGGACGACCTCACCGCTCTGACCACGTGGAACTGGCCAGTTCCACGTGGTCAGAGCAGACGGTCAGTTTCAGCCCTTACCTCCCAGCGATGTTGTCACAATTCACTGAATCAGAAAACAATGAGGGGGGGCATGGGGCGGGGCGTGGGACGGGGCGGGGCATGGGGGGGAGGGGGGGCGGCTGCCGGTTCCTTAATCAGCACAGCATGTTCTGTGTGACCGGGCAGCAAGAGGCCGCAGCGATACACACGGTGACTTTAATCACCTTCACTGCACTGCTTTCTGCAGCCTCATCAGTGGGGCGGTGCACCCGGCTGGCAGGAATACACTAGCAACCCCCCCGGCACCCCCCCCCCCACCCACCCACCACCAGCCTGCCCTGAGCTCTGGAGGTCACACACTCTGAGCCCCCTGGTGGTCGGCGTGCAGAACGGCCGGGCCATAATTCAGAAGTAATAGTTTATTGTCTTTGCACGCTTTACTATCGTCATGAAATTAAGATATCGTTATGGACCCGTCATGATAGCTAGGTTTATAGAATAACAATGAGAAGATATGACCTTCAAGTGATCAAAATATGGTGAATATGGTGATCGGAGAAAATGGAAAACTATTCCAAAAAACAGAATTTCCAAATTTCCACACACTGTTATATAACCGGTTGCGAATGGTATTTTGAAATCATAAGCATAGAGTGATATATATTGATATGATTAAAATTCCTAATGATTATCGTGATAATACGATAATCAATAAATTTGTTTTGTATCCCGCCCGGCCCCGGAGCAGAGAACTGCGTGAGCACAGGTCCGTCCTGGGCCAATGAGATCCCAGATATCACGTGTGTACGCACATTTAGCTCTGCACCCTCCAGCAGCTCCTGCTCCTCCTAATCCCACCGTACACGAGGGCCACCAATCAAACATGGCCCCCAACCGTCTTGTCACACTAAGTCATCGTCCCCTTTGCGTCCCAACCGGCCTCACCCTTCACACTCCCCCTCCTCCTCTCAACCTGCCTCGCCCTCCCTCACCTCCTCCTCTGCTCCTTCACCCCTCATGGAGAATGAATCAGTCCATCAGGCAGAACACTGGGCTGACTGGTAAGCAGAATATTCTGCATAAATCAGCGTTTCCCTCCTTCTCCTCCCCTCCGCTGCACAAGAGGAGTTATGTGTGAGGAGGGGTGGATGCATTTGCAGAATTTCATTCGCCGAGCCGTGTTTGAAATTCACCAGATCCTTTCGGGGGGTGGGGGGGGGGGGGGAGAGTGAGACTTAGTGCCACCTTGTCATCCAGGGATTCCAAACTGGAGGAGACATGCTGGGGTAATGCTGCTATCAGTTTGTAAACGCTGCTGTTTAAAAATAGCGCCCGCATTCCCGTTGCACACACAGGAATGATCTGTATGTGTGTGTGTGTGTGTGTGTGTGTGTGTGTGTGTGTGTGTGTGTGTATGTGTGTGTGTGTGTGTGTGTGTGTGTGTGTGTGTGTGTGTGTGTGTGTGTGTGTGTGTGTGTGTGACTGTATGCGTCCTTATCTCATGAAGCGTGTCTTTGTATGTGTGACTAACGTTTCATGCAGTGGAAACATTACACACACTATTCACTAATTCTGGGAGACAAACATAAAGAAACACCTAGAAAATAAACTAATCCTTCCTCACTAGGAAATAAAGGTTGTTCCAGGGAATGTTTGAGGAATGAAAACATGAGGAATGCATACAACAGGGTTTATGTCAATAAATCTTATTTTGTTATGTTTTGTTATGTTGTGCTGTTGTTTTGTCATTGCTGAAGAATCGACCATGTCAAGTTCCCATCACATTTCCCCGTTCACTGTAGGAACGTAATGGGCTTTTTGGACAAAATATAAATACAAAATACTATACACTATATAGATGTAACCTGCCATGTGCAAAACCCATTTGCTGGCCCAGCTGGTGGTGTCCCCTGCCGGCTTTCCTCTTTCCTTCTTTTGGGAATGAATACAACAAGCGGAGGCAGGTGATGAAGTGAGTGCTAGCATAACTCGGATCGGGAAATGTGTCTGCCGAGGTACAGCTGTGGTTAAGAGTGCGGATGTAAAATGAGTTTTACATGATTTTGGGAATATGAGGGGAAAAGTATGTCAAGATACTGAAATGAAAATGGGGAGAAGTTGTTAAATTTTTCAGCATTCCTAACTTCCCCTAAAGCAATTTTTTATTTGTGTCTGATAAATACTTCCCCTGTACTTCCAACATTATGATATCATAGCCAGCCCTGTCCAAGACTGCAACAGATTCACAAGTAGCTGGCTAGCGTGATCAAGACTTTAGAACGATCAAATTGAAATCTTCATCAATTCAAATCACATTGCACAGGCTTAAATTTCCTGTGGAAATGTGCAAGTAAGTAAATCTCTAATATAATTGTACGTTGTTTTTCAGAACCTTTTCCAGTATAGTTTATTATTATTATTTTTCTGTTGAGGTTATCTCATCTCTGTTTCAATATATTAATTCTAATGCTCTGCCAAGATCACATTTGCAGGCACTGTTTTAAAATGGAATTTGCATACAAATATGTAATATGGCAGATGGTGTTTCAACGCATGGTAGTCTAAAAATACTTACCTACTTAGTGCATGTATATTTAAAATAAAATAACTACATAAACATTCTCCCATCTTTAGTTATGTGGGAGTATATTTATCTGTTTAAGATAAATACGGTTAACGTTTTAACTAAAGAAAGGATTCATTTATTACTTTAAGTGAGTGAGCTGGACCGAGTTCGCATTAAGAGTCAGCATGGCACAAGAAGCGAGCGAGAAACGAAGAGGGCACGAAGGAAAGAGAGAAAATGGAGCCCTGAAAGCAAAAGATGACGGAAATAGGGTTTTGAATATAGGCTGAAGATGGATGGCCATGGCAAGCTGCCAGGGACAAAAAGCTGCATCAATCCAAGTCAAAGCCTCAGATTGAATTAGCTGCTTATTAAGAAGCAGCAGCAGTACGCATAAACATTCAGGCGCCATAAGCACACACACATTACTGGAGCTAATTCTATCATCAAGACATATACAAACACACAGAAACACTGACCGGCACGCATGCATGCACAAATACACAGACACACACACACACACACACACACACACACACACACACACACACACACACATATGCGCAGACACACACACACACACACACACACACACACACACACACACACACACACAGACACACACATAGACACACACACAAAAAATCTGTCATAAATCCACGTTTATCACCCATGCATCGTGACTGTGACCTTCATTTGTCCTGTCTCTTTCGTTACAGCTCCACTCCCCTGTAGCATCGGCAGCACAACCATAAACAAACAAAAGGCCCATTGGACATCGCTGTCATGTGAGCAGCCAATGGGAGGCCGGAGGTATGTGATGACGGCCGCACGGTGCAGATCTCCAGCGGGAGAGACATAGCAAGCAAACAGCCACGACATCTTTAAATCATGGAGTCAACGGGAGGGGGAAAGGGGGATTTTCTTCCTAGTTCCCTGAATCGAAGAAACATCGTCTAACAGGCATGTTGGTTGTAAACACTAGCTAGGTTGGGGAACTGAATGCGTTCCGTCACCCAGCTAGTGTTGAGAACAACATGGAACCGAGATGGTGATGGGTGAATACGGCCCATGCCCTGTTCCAGCACAGGTTAACCAATCTAACAATTGATGAAGGAAACACTCTGAACTCCTTTGAGAGACGTACGCATTTGTTAAGCTCAAAAGTGCAAAGCCTACATCTTGACAACTCCATAAGCTTGTCCAAGTGAAACATCTGTACGATATGCTTCAAATCCCAACAGACACCAGATGCTCATGGGGGAAACCCAGTCCAGGGTCTTTCTGTTGAGCTCAGCAGATCAATTGGTGAACGATCCATATGTTCCAGAGATGCCATTCACAGTGGGCGGACCAATGGCAGCGATGATAAATAATACTCATAGTCACAGGGGAGAATACTGTGAATCGACTTGCAGAAAGTCTGGGTAGGTCTTTAATCATCTTCTATGGTAATGCGCAATCCATACACGATGAGAATTCAGAAGCAATTGCCAAGACATCTCAAACAATGTTGACCAATTTAAGATGCAGATGCAGTAGCAAGCCCAGCACAAGTAAACACGATAGCGAGCGACTCTCAACACAGCAGGGGGGCGGACTCCTTTACCTCACACTCAAATGGAAAGAAGTTGTATTCCCGAAGATATTTCTCCTCTATAAGGGAATAAACGGAGATGTCATACCTGTGGGCCCACTGACAAAGTGCTGTCAATTGTACACACACACACACACACACACACACACACACACACACACACACACACACACACAAACACAAACACACACACACACACACACACACATCTCAAGCCTCAATGAACCCTGCAGTATTCTCTCCAGAGTCCAGGACGGACTAACAGGTCGACTCGTGAAATATGCAGACAGGATCCAAACTCAACCTCCTCAAATAGCCGCTGCATCTAGATAAAAACCAAGAGACAAATAGAGAGAGAGAGAGAGAGAGAGAGAGAGAGAGAGAGAGAGAGAGAGAGAGAATGAGGGAGAGAGAGAGAGAGAGAGAGAGAGAGAGAGAGAGAGAGAGAATGAGGGAGGGAGGGAGTGAGAGGACAAGAGAGAGGAGGACAAGGTGGAGGGGGGGTGTGGGGGGGCACAAATAGAGAGATGGAGAAAGAGAGAGCAGAGCCAGGTCGGAAGATTTGCATTATTGATTGAACATTGGCGATGCTCTTCCCATGCAGGACTCAAGGGACACTGCTGAAAGGTGTGTGTGTGTGTGTGTGTGTGTGTGTGTCTGTGTGGCAAGGTAAATCACATAAATGCTGTCTTGGCCCGAGGTTCCCAGAGCTTTATATGCGCTGAATGTCACCTCCGTGTCACCTCCACACGTGTGCCTATAAGTGCTCTATTGGAGCGCTGGTGATGGATGCGTCGTGTCTACACTCTGCTGTGTTTTCCCCTCGCCCCGACGTCCTCCTCGCCAGTGACAGAAAACAAACCAGAGCCGGCGTCCCGCTTTTTTTTTTCATTTGGGAGCCGTAGGGCGGAGGCGACACCAAAGAGCAGACTGGATCCGCTTCATGTGAGCAAAACAAACCCTCATAAGAGTGTTCCTCTCCGACTTCACAGCGCCGCTGCCTCGCTATGTGCGTCTCTAGTTAGACAAGGCGAGAGACGTGTCCCGGGCTATTTTTAACACCTCATCGTCGTGGAAACGCCTGCTAATCAAGGGGCTGGCAAGGCAGCGGAGGCAGGGGAGGAGGGCGTAGTCGAGAACCAAAAACAACAGAGGAACGGAGCCCTGCTGGGGCCAGGAAAAGTGAGGAATGGAATGAAAAAAAAAAACGTGTACAGACCCCCACTCCATTATTTAACGGGCAGATGAGCAGACAATATATGCTGTCGATCATCATGCCGTGAGTTGCTATGGATACAGCTGCATTTCAGCGGGGGAACCCTTTCGCTGTGTACGCCAGCCGTATATAAACACACACACTAAGCAGTCATTTCTGCTTGCAAGGACCATTGATTCAAACAGAAATAACTGCCCTGCCAGCTGATTTAACGGTTCACTGGTTCATTTTCAACCGCTATTCTATGTTGTTTTTATCCTGGACCTCTGAATCCACATGACTGAGCTAATGTGAGTATATTGGTTTCTCAGAAGCCTCTTTGCTTTCTCGTACAGCCGTAGCTGTTCCCATATTCTTGTTTTCGGCCGGGATGTCTTCTGCCTCAGAAGTTTAGCTCGGTTTAATTCCACAAAAGGATGCCATTTTGGTGGATGCTTCTTTCCAAAGCGTCTTACAATATCACAGGTGTAAACATAGAAGGAAAATAGTGGGTGGCTGAAATGGGAATCCAATCCTCAGACTCTGAACTACTCAGAACTACACAGGGCCCAACCAGTTCACACTGGCCCTATACTGGTTATATACACAGGGCTCAACCAGTTCACACTGGCCCTATACTGGTTATATACACAGGGCTCAACCAGTTCACACTGGCCCTATACTGGTTATATACACAGGGCCCAACCAGTTCACACTGGCCCTATACTGGTTATATACACAGGGCCCAACCAGTTCACACTGGCCCTATACTGGTTATAGGGCTCTACTTTAGCCTCCACATTAGGCCAAGTACGAACAAAGCAAAGGGAACATAACTAAAACTCCAACCCAGCTAAAACCAGTATGACAAAAACAACCTCACCCATTACACATGTGTGCTTATGTACACTGCACGTACACCGTGGGTGTTACACCAAATCACTTGTAAATGGAAGCAGCAATCTGCTAGAAGCAGCACCCTCAACTGCATCTTAATGTCTCTTTCTGCTCCAAACATTGCCTCTTTCCCTGTCTGAGCTCGCTACGGTTAACACCTGCTGGATCTGCCTGATTTTCTGCATTAACGGGATGGCGTGTCAACTCCTGATTAGAAAACTGTTTGTGCAGACGCACAGGGAGTGCTGTTATGCAAACACAAACACTGCTGAGAGCCTTGATGTAAGGCATCTCTAAGGTATGTATTTGTGAGAGAAGGCTTACATACATACATATATACTAATACATTTTCTAGTCGATGTACGATGTGTGTTCTTAAAGGGCTGACCTTGCTGTGTCCAGTAGTAGATGTTATGTAAGGAGGGAAGGAATGAGGAAGAGGAGATAAGGCGGAGGAAGTGTACGACACAAGGCCTCAGTGAAGTAGGAACAATATCCTCACATCCACTTTGCAAAATAAATAAAGGCATCGTTAGAAAATGAAAATGGGAAATAACAGGCTGTTGATGTGAGATATAATGCATCAGAGCCATATATTGAGCAGGAAAGAGATAATAAACACCAAATCAAGAAAAGGCTGCCGAGAAAAATAACATTAAAAGTCTGAGTAGTAGGTAATTGATTATCCTCTTGCTGCTCACAGCAGAAATAGTAAAGCACACGCTGCCTCGAGTGATGAATTCCCAAAGTTTGAAGAAATACTCTCTGTGAACAACAATGATTTATTCCAGGGGAGGACTTGTTTACAGGGCTGCTGACTGTGTGAAAGCCAGAGTCTGAGCAGAGGCACGTGGCATCGGATGCCCCGTGGCATCGGAGGATAGGAGTGGACAAACACTGATGCACTAATGAACCCTGATGGGGGAGGAAGAGCGTGATATGGAAACACCCGGTGGAAGGATATTGACCAGTTGGGGAGCTAGAGCAGATCATCTGACAACCAAAAGGTTGCTGGTTTAATCCCCTGCTCCTCCAAGCTAATTGTTGAAGATTCCCTGAGCAAAACACCCTAAAGCTGCTCCTACCAGCTGTCTGTTCCCCTGCTTGGTGGATGCCACCTCCAGTGAGTGAAAGTGTTCCAGGCTAGAATGGAGCTGAATCCAACTGTATGGTTGAAGACCATGAAGGTCTGGTGATGGCATTGGGAGACCAATAGGGGGCAGTCATCCGTGTGGTCTGTAGTAAACCTACAAAGCCCGAACACATCAGAGGCCTGACATCTTTACAAATCACCATGTGGGCTACACCTATATCCTACATCTTTGGTCCCATTGTGTCCACTTAAAGGCTCAAATGGATTCACACTTTCAACCATAGCACCAGGAAAGACTAAGGATATTTTTCACAAATGGCTCTCTAGCTAGCTTATAAACAACACTAAATGCACAAAAATGCATATGTGTACCTCACTTGTGTATGTTGTGTTGCAAGTTTTCTTTTATACATTATTTTTTACTTCTTCTTCTGATTTCCAGACGAGCGTCCACCCCGCTGCATGGAGAGGAGTCGGGGGCAACCGCTCTGTCTATTCTGAGATGACCTTTTCCAAGGAGAGTTTCTGTGCCAATAGACATGTTAGGATATTAAATTCTCTTCTGGCCGTGTTCTGGCTCGTAACGTCTGACTGGCACTGGACGTTACGCACCCAAGCAGAGGGTTTATCAGAGGGGGAGGGACGGAGGCATGGCCCAACAGCATGGCTCCATCTACACTCAGTGACACATTCTCTGTGCACAGAGACACATGCACAGGGCCTTTCTCGCTCACACACGCACACACACACACACACACACACACACATATACATATACACACACCGGAATATCCACGCCGTCCAAATCGTTCTCCCCTCATCACTGAACTTACTTTCTGGTGGGGGGGAAGGTAGAAAGCAGTGGACGTATTGGTGGTAAACATACAGTTGACCCCATAAATGGCCACTGTTAGATGGGCAATAAGAGAGAGAGAGAGAAAGAGAGAAGGAGAGAGAGAGAGAGAGAGAGAGAGAGAGAGAGAGAGAGAGAGAATGCAATCGTGCGTGTGGTTAGGTAACAGTACGGCCGAATGTAGAATTTCATTGAAGGGGATGTGACCGTTTCAGGGGGAGGAGGCCGACCGATGTGGTGCGTTGGGGCGTTGGGGCGTCGCCCCGATGCGAGACGGGCCCAGCGGTGATGATCATGACAACGAGCAGAGACGAGGGCCGCCTCTTGAGGAACGAACGGTTTGGACATGGTGTCTCCGCCGCTAAAGGTCAGGTGTTTCAGCAGAGGGAACTCGCTCCGACAAGACAATGATTCACGTCCTCGCTCACACGCTTCTCGCCCCCCACGAGGGTCTCTTCAGCGTCGGGACAATATGAGGGCCAATGCTCAAACCTTTGACTTCAATGGAGTCACACTGTGATTCTGAGAGTCCGTTCAGACGGGGATGCGCTGATGCCGCCTCATTCGCTACATCTCACTCCAGGGGAGTGAAACGCGCGCAGAGTCAGAAACCGTGGCCAGCGTGGTGAGGGGTCCAGGAATAGGACGCGTGGAACGTGTGTGATGGGTCGGGTTTGTCTTTATGATGATGTTGCGGTGGCGAGGGGGGAGACTGACACATCCTGACACCTCCGCCACACACTGCAGAGGAGATGACTCACGGCAACAAAGAGAAAACGCTGGCGTCATGGCAACAGTGGGGAACACTATTTCAAGACTCACTCAACAAAATGCTGGTGGATGGGGCTACGATTTTGGCGACTTTCCATTTTCTGTGATCTGAAATGCAATGAAGACCTGTTGTTTAATTTATGCCGAATGCTTTCACCTTGAGGTTTGTGATCGTGAGGATGATGGTGACTATAACGGACGGAGGAGGAGATGAGATGAAACCAAATGGGGTATCAGGGAGTTTTATCAGATGTCTCTCTCAGTGGCCGCTCCTGATACTCCTCAGTCTCACATCTCACTGCACCAGTGACGCGCCCAGAGACGAGACAGACATTAAAAGGACGTCTTCTTCTCAGGACGAACACAGTGTTCCTCCTCATTACCTCTCAGGCCCCGCCCACAGTCTGGCCACTCATTCCTTCTTTCTTTCTTTCTTTCTTTCCTCGGTATTCATTCTAGAAAGGGGCTCATTACAGTGATCCAGATGACAGGAGGAGACGGCCGCGTTTTGGCACGTTCACCTCCACCCCCCGCCCACTCCCCTGCCCGCCACTTATCCTCGCTCCACCTCCTCCTCCTCCTCCTCCTCCTCCTCCTCCTCCTCCTCCTCCTCCCGGCATTGGCCTGGCGAGGCAGCGCGTCAGGGCGGGCTCTCAGGGGAGTCTGTGGGGACGAGGAGTGCGTGCGTACTGGACCGCGGGGAACCACGTGTCCCTGAGCAGAGAACAGGAGGGAACAGGCTGTGCCTTGTGCC
>NC_140288.1:9794381-9796881 GCF_964030765.1 Micromesistius poutassou
AGCCCCCCCCCAGACCCTAGACCCCCCAGATCCCCCAGCACCCCCCCCCAGACCCCCAGACCCCCTCAGACCCCCAGATCCCCAGACCCTTTACAACACGCTCCTCTCCTGTCAGGGCTCAGCAGCCCAGTTGCTCCACAACAAACGTGGCGGACGGCTTAATTGCTATCGATGCCCGGCGCTCCAGCCGAGGCAGCAGTTCTGGAGGAACCCTGCATAGGTCGGGGCAGAAGGGGAGCACTCAGGCGGATGAAACCGAGCGGGGTCCATCAATTCCCTTTGATAGCGGCAGGGAGGGATGGAGGGATAATGCTGCGTTCAACACTTTCTTGATCTGCCCAGTAATGGCCCCGGTTGTGATGGTCTGCAGCTGAAGGGTCTTTTCGTGGTTCAGCTCGGCGATGGACAGCGGAGGAATGGATGAAGGTAGCGACAACGCAACTAACTGTTTAATAAAGCGGTGGAAGGCCTTTACATAAGACTTTATCCCTGACCACACTAACACCAGTGCAAAAAACGACTGATCTTTGATGGACTATTTGCAGTATGTGCACATGCAGTTTCCACTGTCATATATATAAACAGTACATGTAAATGTATATATGTATAGATATTTATGTATTTATTTATTCATTTTTATACATAATGACCTTCCAATAGTCATTCCAATATTTTCATAATTGTCCATAATGTTGTGGCCTCCTTCCTAAGTGCACTTCACCAATGTCCAGAGAGTGGAGTGTGTAAATAGTGTGGTCGATAACCACCCTGTTGCCATGGATTCATCTTGATACTCTCGACAGACCAAAGTGGAACATCCCCACTTGATGCGGTTTGGATTCTCTCGGGATATAATATCGTTGCCTCAGCCGGATCATAAACATGCTCTTATTTGACAAATGACAGTTTACATTGCGGGAAATGAGCTCCTATGATAGAGCAGATTTTCAGTTTGTTTTCCCCCAGACTGGAGTATTCCATTATTCACCCGGTGCCGTAAATCCAGACACAACGAGGAGATGGAGAGAACTGAGCCAGAGTCCTCTGCTAATGCTCTCTGAAACCACCGCCCACCCACCCACAAAGACTCACAACCACTTTGAGATGACTACAGCTACACCTGGGAGGGGTCTGTGTGTGTGTGTGTGTGTGTGTTCAGAGGGGGGGGGTTATGGTTGTGTCGCACCATCAAATACAAGGAAGCATGAATATCTGCTGGCGACACTTAAACATGGAACAGAGGAAAGAAACGGAAAGAAAAACCAAATACGGAAAAACAACGACAAACGGATAAAAGTGTTTTAACGAAAAATAAAAACAGAGAATGAAATGAGGAGGTGTGTGTAAGCTGTGGGAGGAGCGGCGGGGGGGGGGTCTGGGGTCATGGGGGGGGGGGGGGGGGGGGGGGTCTTACCTGGGGACACAGGCGGTGGACGGCTCGCCCTCGGGGACTTCCGGGGCGGGGCAGCAGAACTGGTGGAGAACCGTCTGGTTGCTGTGGACGACGAAGAAAGGATTTAGGGAGAGACAGCGTACAGTGTTCAGAATGTTGGCCGGCTACGCTCTGCATGTGCACATAGTTAACCATTACATTCATACGATATTTTACGTTTTTATTGAACCTTTATTAACTCAGGGAGTCTCATTGAGGTGGAGCACCTCTTATGCAAGAGGGGCTGATAGTACCACCGTCATAAAATACAGACCAATGAACATATACAACAACGACATTATACACTAGGGATCAACCCATATGGATTTTTTAGGGCCGATACCGATACCGGTTTTCTTCAGCCCATCAGCCTTAGCCGAAGACCGATACACCGATGTCAATTTTCTTGAGCAGATATTTGGAGCCGATACTGCTTTTGCTCCCTCAATTTACATCATAAAAATGACACAATGATGATAACAAATGTTACAAGCCTCAATTTAAAAAAGGAACATTTATTGAACTGTCTGTAAATCGTGCCGGGAAAAATTATAACAAAAAAATAATTTTAAAAATTTGTGAAAAAAAACAGCCGATGCCGATACATGTAAAAAATGCAAATATAGGCAGATAATATCGGCTGGCTGATATATCAATCGATCACTATTATACACTGATACATCCTGTGGCCGACATATGGGTTTAGAAATAATTCCCTTCTGCTTCTTCACACACTTAATCCCCTGCAGTACTCGTAGTCTTTAATGCACAGAACCATGAAATGCTGATTTACATTTGTTCGATTTGTTTGTGTAATGCGCTTCTTACGCTTTCCTTTGTAGCGGAAGCGCCAAGACAAATCACATGTATTTAAATTCCTTGTATTAACTTTCTTGGCTAATAAATAGACTCTGATTTGAATTCTAGTAAAACAAAATGTTGTTTTGTTCCGTTGTTTTTTCCTGATGTCCTCAGAATAAGAGCTCACAAAGTCGAGATCACATGGAGTTCAGGAGTGGATCTTCTTATGTGTCGCCGCATATGAAGTCGTTTTCGTGTGGTGATTTA
>NC_140288.1:9804381-9806881 GCF_964030765.1 Micromesistius poutassou
AAAATATGAAACAATAATCCGGCACTCACTGACGATGCATAGGGACGTTATGAAAGGAAGAGATGGAATATTTGGGGAGACACGGATAAAAGTTAAGCATAAAAGATGTTCATTCACGAAATGTACAATCTACAACTCCCATAATCCTTCATTCATAATTAATTTAAACATAATCTTTCCCTTTTCACTTGTATGCCAAATGGCACTCAAATGCCTCCCTTACCCCTTATCGGGATGTGTTCCGTGTCGTACTGTACAATCCCATCCGTTAAGATAAATCAGCCCCACCCACTGGCCTGTGGACCTGAGGGTGAGATCACGGAGCAGTGCAGCGCGGGGACGGGGGCTGGTGATGTCACGGGTACAGACATTGGGTAAGGCGAGGAAATGTTTCTGGACTGGTCAATCCAGGTCTAAATCCATACGGGACCTTTGAAGCACCAGTCTGAGGTAATGTGATGCAGTCCATACGTAATACAAAATACACTCTGGTTGGTTGTGAAAGTAAAACCAATCAATTAAATCGATCCTCTTTAGAGTGGGCAGGTGAGTTGTTTGGTAAGTCAGTGCCTGAGTGAGTCAGTGTGTGTGAGTCGTGAGGTGAGAAACAACAGGACAGAAACACAACCAATGCAGGTCAGAGAGAGAGAGAGATTGTGTGTGAGTGAGAGAGTGAGGATTCAAATGTGTTGAGACCATAAAGTCCGCTGGACACGACATGTCTGCTCCAATCACACGCGAGGAGCCCTGCAGCCCAAGGTAGCGGACGTAAACATGACTCTGGGTCTTCAATTTAACAACACCTGACATTTCCCCAGGAGTCTGCATGTGGCTGTTTATGTGTGTGTGTGTGTGTGTGTGTGTGTGTGTGTGTGTGTGTGTGTGTGTGTGTGTGTGTGTGTGTGTGTGTGTGTGTGTGTGCGTGCGTGTGTGTGTGTGCATTTCTGCATTTGTCGGTGTGTGTGTGTGTGTGTGTGTGTGTGTGTGTGTGTGTGTGTGTGTGTGTGTGTGTGTGGATGGACACACTTTAGACAACATGCAGTAACTCCAGTCCTTCTTCAGGAGAGGAATGTCAGATAATATGAGATAATGAGCCCAGCTGGGCTTTGCATGCTGGGTAATATTTTAGGAACTCTTCGTCCTGTAACCCATCTTGGATGAAATAATAAGCCTCATCATCTGGTTGTTTGGGACCCAGACGCAGCATTATAAGTTGGGCACCACAGTATGATGACTGCAATAACAGAGGCAGTGTCATTTCTCTCACTTTAAACTGTGGTTATTAATCAGTGCGCCCTGCTAATATATATGCAATCAGAGTGACTGATGCTGGATGAGAATATTGTTTGCATTTGCATTTGCAACTGCAATCCTGAAATATTTAAACTGCATGCTGATGAGATACACACACACACACACACACACGCGCGCACACACCCAAAAACGCACACTCAAAAACGCACACACATACACACACTCCAGTGATTTCCCATTAGGCGCACCGCTGTTCTTTTGCACACAAAAAATGGGACACATTAATTGGACGTGTGAATAATTTACCTCGGCACACAAAAAGAAGGGGGGGGGGGGCGGGGGGCACGCCGCGCGGGCAAGAGTCACGTGATCCAATAAACTCACGCCATCGTGATAGGTGGCATCAGACGTTTGCCGGGACGACATCGGCCACCGTCGCCGTGGCAGCGGGGGAACGCGCCGGCCGACGTGCAGGTGACAGCGCACGTGTCACAGAGAGCGATAGGACCGCCACCGCCCAACGCCGCCACGCTGGGGATGGAGTGTGACCTCTGAGGGGCGGACGGCGCCGGGCGTAACTCAGAGCTATGTGGCGCGCGGTCGGGTGTCGCTCGGTGTCTCTGGTCTCATCGCCGTTATTCGAACGGACCGAGATCAGCCCCTGAATATGAAACAGTTCAACTTCGGTTTAATCTCTCTTCCACTTGTGCGAAAGTAACCAGCGAGTGAACAAGACTTAAAGGTGAGTTTCAATTGTATTTATAGTGATTGTGAGGTCATTAAACTGCTCCTCTGGATCACCTCAAATAGGGTAGAATACATTTAAGAACGGTATCGATTTTAGAAGACATCACCATCATTGAGTTTGAACTTAAGAACTGATAATTGTTTGACTGAGAGTATTTCAGTAGACCCCGTCTAAAATGTACCCTGTGCATTTACACTACCGCTTGCCTCTTTCCAGGATTGATAACGCCTCTTGAAAATCGAAAAAGAACAGAGGTTCCTGACTCATTTTCATTTGTGGATTGGTCTGGCGATGTCCCGCAACACCAAAGGCCTACTACCTGTTACATCTCCAACAGTCTGCCCAGCCCAGTCCACATCCCTATCCATGTCCTTCAGTGACACAACCACACACGGACACATGCACACACACAAACGCACAAACATGCAAAACATCACACAATTTTGAGGGTGTCTAAAAATTCCCAGAAATGAACACAAATATCCAATTCCTATCGGC
>NC_140288.1:9814381-9819381 GCF_964030765.1 Micromesistius poutassou
CAAAATGAATGAAAACTAAACTAAAGATTCAGACCTACTGCCATAGGCGTCAATTACGCTGGGGACGAGTACCCACCAGTTTTCACCAAGATAAATTTTGTACCCACCACTTAAGACAAAAAACTTGAGTTTAATTATTATAGATTATTCTACTTCGTTTAAGAATGCTTCATTCTGATTGGCTGGGAGGAGGGCATTAACCCGGCAGGTTGCCCGCTGACTGAGCACAGCGTCATCAAATAATAGATCAATACGCCGCTTGTATTTTTTTCTATCCCAGAAAAGTCAAACATGAGGTCCATTGTAAAAATAAACCTTGTTTAAAAAAGTTTCTAAAATGTGTCGGAAATCTATCGGAGGGTCAGTCAATACATGTTCCGCAAGCGAGATACAATGTAGCAACTACGTTATTAAACTAGTGATCAGATGCAGCCTTGTGTGGTTGCTGTAGAAACTAATAAGCTACAGCTGAGCTAACGGGGAGCATGTTCCCCGGGTCCTATGTTCCCCGGTCAGTTGTTTTTCGTAGGCGGAATCCGGGAAAAGTTCCACCTCAAGCGCTAGGATTGGACAGGCAAACTCACACGCTGACTCCTAACCCTAAACCTAACCATAACCCTCACCCTAACCATAATCGTAACCGTAACCCTCACCCTAACCATAACCATAACCATAACCGTAACCCTAATATTCATGATTCTTCCAGATTCCACCTACGAAAAATTTGCTAACGTTATTCACCGTAGTTCTAAAGGGGACTACTTTTTGAGGGAGATTAACTCAAACAGAGTATACATTTATTAAGCATGCAATACGAATAAGAAAAAAGTATTTTAATTGTTTTATTATGTTGGTAAGCAAGAAGTAGAATAAACGGGATAATCACCTCAAGGCAGGGCAATAAACTGTTTGATATGCCCGGCTAGTGGAATCTCAATGCTGTGGAATGTGGAATGTGAATTTTTTTTCGATAATTGACCGTTGCATATAATGACCGCTGTCAAGGAAAGTGGCTCTGATTCACATCTCTCGTATCACTCTGCAAGTAGTCCGGTAACTTATCAACCTCAGCGTATTCGGTTGCTAAGCAACGTCAACGTCTTTGGCGGACTATTTCTCTGCTGATCAACACTACGAATGCTGGTAACAAATTAATTGTAAAAAGCCACACTGTGTGAAGTTATTTTTTCGTTTTGGCAAGTAGCCGTTTAATAAGCAGGATAATGTATAGAAAGTCACCGGTCATTATCTAGAACAAGCCCCTTCAGGGCAAGACACCTTCGCTTTGCGGGCTTATTTCCCCGATAATGACTGGCATTCTATACATTATCCCTTACTTATTTTTGTATGAGCTGCCAGCCTGGCTTGGACAATGAATGAGGTATTAATACCAATACTCTTTGGCTGGGATGCAATGATGAGGCATCAGACAATCAAGTAATTTTAGCCTGAATACATAGGTAAAAAGCACCAGAGCAGGTTGGTAGTACCATGGACAGTATCAGAGCGATAACCTTTAGAACTAAATGGATGTGGTAGGCTACACCATGGGATGCATCTGCAGACCACTGCCACATAAATAAAGGTAAGATGCAATATTTATTGCTTAAGATTTGCTGGTGCTGTGGTGAGGTGTTTTGTGTTTTTTTTCACTCAAGTGGTTGGCTGTTTCAACTCTTGCAATTGATGTTAGCCATAGCCACCAAGTAGCCTAACTTATTTTGTTTGCGTTCGTACAGTGTTGGGTATAGTGGAGATGACGATAGTGGAGTAATTAGTGGAATAATTGTGGTGGGGAGTGCATGAGGTTTGGTCAGAATGTCTGATGTAGATTGGCTGGATGCGTGTTGTGAATTGAGAACAGCCAGCTCATGATGTGATACAGCGTTCAGCTGTGCAACAAATCTTTTGCTTTTTCAATCTTTTTCGACATTTGTAGTGCTGTGTGTAGCCACACGTTTGCCCCTTCACAACTTAAACACGTAGTTAATTTCCTTTCCTAGCTCCTCTTTGTTTGTGTTGGTAGCTTAGTCATGTCGTGTCACGTTGTCAGCATTGGGTACATGGAGCACATCACATCATAGCCTATGTCTAATGCTTTTTGGAAATGCTTTCTTCGTAAAACGTGTCAGACATCAGTTTTTTGTATACATTTTATTCATTAGTAAGCTACATAGGTATGGCGTCTTTCAGAACCTTTCATTACCTGCATTAAAGAGAAAAAAAAGATTGCATCCTCATTGTACCCAGCACTTCTGAAAATGCACTTTCGAATGCGTCTCTGTCCCCAGCACATTTCAAACCAAACTGACGCCCATGCCTACTGCAGCTTTAAAAAGCGATAGGCATCTAGGTCCAGGATGCCTGCAGGATGGTTGAATCTCACATCGTTATCTCTGCATGGTGAATGGAAATATGTTGTGGATATTGTCCTGGAAAGGGCTCTAAGAGAGAAAGTTACCCATTGAAGATTTTCGGCTGCCTTTTATTTATTTTCCCTCTCACATTGTTCAATGGACTATGAACGGCTGGTCAACGTTTGTGGATGTATACGCGGATATGGAAGGCCCAGACAAGGAATCAGATGCAATGCTGCAATCGACCTCTTTCTAGTTTGAAGAGAAGTCAAACTGAGATTTGTGAAAGTGGCTTCTGTCGTCGTTCAGAAAATAGCTTGACTGGTCACTTTGAGCCGGGAGCAGTCTAAGATCTGGTCTCATACAGAGGCAGGGGCAGTCCAGCAGAACAGATATCTTAACAGAGCACTTCACTCACTCATAGCTGATGGATGGCTGTGGCATGTCTAAAAAATGACACGCAAATGATAGCTCTTAAATCGCAACTGTAATGTGCAATCTCAAACATTTCCATGTAAACAGATGTCTGTTAAGTCATTGTCTATCGCCAAATTATGCAACACATTGGTGAGCTTATGGCCCACTGAGGAAAGCCTTGTATGTGCAGTCTAATGGCTGGTAAGAACTGGGGGTTGTTGGTGACACTGTCTATCTCTGGGGAAAATGACCACTTACAGCCAAAGACAAAAGCCAAAGACAACGAAACGGAAATCTTTTAGATGAACACTTTAACACCGTTTCTATAATGTGACAGTGTGAAACACAGGGGATTTCAGCCAAGATGCTCTTGGTTTAATTAATTATCTTTCTGCATTTGACACAGAGAATGACCTTTTCATTACAGCTCAATATTATGCATCTCTACAGCCAATTTGAATGGGAACCAATGCTCGAAATCACAGAAAAATTACCGCTCATCAGCATAAACCTCGGTAATAAAGTGTAATAAAGTTCAAATTCAACAATCAGTGCAAGTATGCCATAAATTATGAGAAACAATTAATAATAATATTATTAATAAGAATCATATTCTGGAAAAATAAACCTTTTAGTTTTTGTAATGTAGTTCAAAAAGTGGTTAAAAACAGTGGTTAAAAACACAACTGAGAAACCAGAAAATAATTTACAAAATATATATGTATAAATATATGTACATTCTGCATGACTTTTGGATGTTGAAATATGAGGACCTCAGTGAAGCACCCAGGCAGATGCAGCTGGGCCTCACTTCCATACGGCTGCGTTTCAAGCTTCATCAAGTGAAAAATCACTTGCACATAAAATCCACCAGTGGCTTATAAAAAAACCTAAAAGTGTGCCTCTTTGGCTCTCTGGGTTAGGGGAAAGGTGTGTCATGTGAGCTGTGTGTCATATGATTACTGTACAATCACCAGGATTTGGGTCCTAAACGAAGACTTTGTACCTTCATACTGTTACAGACCTAAACCTGCTTAGACTATTGTAGTTGGTTTTGTTTCTTAAAAATATTACGTGGGGCGTCAGTGGGGTTCAGTCTGGCTTTATTTGATTAAAAAGTGTAGCGTTTCAAAGTTATATAATTGAATAATGCCCATAAAAAGTGCTTCAAAAACCACAAAGGTTATCATATTTCATTTCCTAGCTTCAGCTACAACATTTTAACCTCAGCCCTGTCTAAAAAAACACCTTTTACTCTGGAAGATTTTTATTCATACAATATACTATATACATACAACAAACTTTGGAAGTTCTATCAGAGAAATGTTTTTATTTTATTGTATTTATTCAAATATAGTTACAGAGTCAACCCAGATTTTGAACTGAACAGAGAGAAATACAATTAACATGACAGAAACTGTTAGTTTAACATCTTGAAAACACCCAAAACAAATGTTACTGAATGTATGGACTGAGTATTATGTTAGCTCGGAAATTTGAAAATACAACTCTTTTGACTGTGACTGGGCACAAGATATATTTTTATTTTCAAACAAAACAATGTTTTGGCCAACTGTGGTCTGGGGTGGTTGCGTTGAACATGTTATATTTTCTTAGTGAAGGCAAACGGTCCAATAAGCAGAGTTAATAATGTATTATTAAGACAGATTGTTCACACAATCGCTTCAGGGAGACTAGCTGCACAGAATGCTTTGCTGAGTCGACGTGTCTCTCTCTCTGTCTCTCTCTCTCTCTCTCTCTCTCTCTCTCTCTCTCTCTCTCTCTCTCTCTCTCTCTCTCTCTCTCTCTCTCTTTCTCTCCCTCTCTCTGTTGTGATGCAGTGGAGCCCCTCCATTGGCTTGGCGTGGCGTTGCCATGGAAACTCCCCACTGGGCTAACCCTAACCCTAACCACAATGTTACACCCTATGAAATAATACTTAAAATACTATATAGTCTTCTATAGTAGTACTACTACTATAGAAGACTATATAGTATTTTAAGTGTTATAAAGAAGTATATAGATAATACTACTACTGTAGTAGTATTATCTATATACTTCTTTATAACATACATTTTGTGTTAGTGTGTACCCACCAAAAAACTATAAATAAAAACATACATTGCAGTTTTGCTGGACAGAAATCAATAATAGAATAAAACAATACAAAATAAACATTGCTGCAATAAGTAAAACAGTATTTGATGATGAAGGACCCATTTTCCT
>NC_140288.1:9824381-9829381 GCF_964030765.1 Micromesistius poutassou
CTAAACACACTGACAACAGACTGAGGAGTCCGTCAGGGTCTATTTATAGACCAGATTCACCTGATATGAACCTCCACCTTCACATCACACATTAGCATCAGGCAAGGTCAGGCAAGGTCGTAACATGCATATACAACAAATATTTATAGATATAACCTACCAGGAATACTCTAGTCAGCCAGACTCAATACATGAGTTCACTGTTCTGGGTTCTTCATTGTCTGCTGAAAGAGAGAGCCCTAATAAAACATTATGATGTCAACTGTCTGCACCCCGCCCCCCAACCCCCTCCTCATCCACCCGTCTTTGTCCCGGGATCAGGACCCCCAGCCTCCAGACCTTCCAAACCCCGACCCCGACTCATGTTCCATGCAGCCTTGAGCTATTTTTGGCCTAGTGGGCATAGAACCCATGCTTCAGATGACAGAGTGTGGGTGACAACATCCTGTCAACCCTCTGATATGCAAACACACAAATACACACACAAACACACACACACACACACACACACACACACACACACACACACACACACACACACACACACAAAGACACACACACACACACACACACACACAAAGACACACACACACACACACACACACACACACACACACACACAAAAAAGCACACACACACACACACACACACACACACACACACACACACACACACATACACATATAAACACAAGTTATACCTATGCCCAAACACAGACACACAAGCTTCACACACATAATCCTCTGACACACACACACACACACACACACACACACACACACACACACACACACACACACACACACACACACACACACAAAGACACACACACACACACACACACACACACACACACACACACACACACACACACACACACACACACACACATACACACATATAAACACAAGTTATACCTATGCCAAAACACAGACACACAAGCTTCACACACATAATCCTCTGACACACACACACACACACACACACACACACACACACATTCAGGGCTAAGATGCCAGTGGCTTTTCCCATCACGGTTGGAGGTTAGGAGTTATGATATCATAAGTGCACCGCTTAAAATACTGGGGGTGTCACCAACCTGCTACTGGTCCAGGCTGCGCCTCACCCCTACAGACGGACCTACTGTTAACATCAAACAATGATAGGGACCTTTCAATATGTCTCATTACATACTCCCAAAGACAAATCAATGTCATTACCATGGCAGTGTTTATAAATAGGGTCGATAAAAAGGGGACAATGTTCTAAAGTTGTGATGAACCATGAAGCGCACAACTGCATAAAGCATTGATTCAAAAACACGAATGACCACAGGAAACGATGAACAGTGTTTGAAGATATATTCACCAATCAGCTCAGAGAATGAATAAAACCACATTGAACCCCTCCGCCATTTAAGCAAGCCACAACGTTCTAAAGTTCTCATTAAACATTTGTTTCCAACTCTACTCAATTTCAAGAACAGGGAACGGTCTGTTGTGCTCTCTGCTGAGATATATTTAGATTGAATAGGGGCGGGCAGCACCTGTTGTAGCCCCTCCCCTCTTTTCTGTTTGACCTATCATCAGGTGATCTGATCAACCAATGGAGTAAGACTTAAAGACAACATGAATTAAACATTTCAGTTTTTTCACCTTGTTAGCAAATCGTTCACCTGTACATCTATTCTCCTCCCCTGCTGGGAGGTAGGTTTTTGTTAGTAGTTGCTAGGCTTGACATTTTAACTAATATCACACAGTTCCATTCCGTTCCTCGTAAAGTCTGCAATAGCCTTTTGTCACATCCTGACAGGTGAAATCACATTTGTTTTGTCCCAAAAAGTCCTCATTAACATTTTTTACTTATTAACGTTATTCAATATTAAGGGAAGTAAGATACACATTGCACATAGACTTTAACAGAGACACACTCTGGTAGACACAAAGTCACAACTGAAACCAGATAACTTTAGTTTATTTCTATTTACTTACTTCCTTCAGATGCAATAACAAAACACAATAATTCTGGAGACAAATACAAAATGAGCATCTAAAGGGGGTCGGGGTGGGGGGGCACTCCTGGGTTTCATTCCCTTCGGGTTTTCACAGAAAATGGCCGTCAACGCGATAAAAGCAGGGGTATTGTTGAGTACACAATCACCTTATTTACTAATTAATTTTTTTTACCAAATTTTCCAAAGCTTTCTATTCTATCTGGTTCCTGGATCCGTAGCAACTCACTGTCCGCCTCCAGCCGCGTCAAACATCTTCTTACGACCCTCCATACCCGACATGGCCTCCACGTTCTTACGCCAGTCGCTGACCTCAGACGTGACCGCCTGAAAGGATGTGGAGTATGCCAGTGTGGCGCATCAGTCCAACGGAGGTCACAACATATTGTGAAGAGGAGTTCAGTTTATATTAAACTAGAGGTTTAGATGTGTTTTTTTGCATGGATATGAACGTTAATCAAACCAATTTAGATATGATAATACTTTATATCCAGAGCGCCTGAGTGTGAGACGGGGTTGGTGCCCGGGGGGGGGGGCGGGGGGGCTGAGTGCTCGGGGGCGGGGGGGGCCTGAGTGTGAGACAAGGTGAGGGCCGGGGGGGGGGGGGGGGGGGGGGGGGCGGGGTCCCTGAGTGTGAGACGAGGTGGGGGGGGCCTGAGTGTGAGACGGGGTTGGGAGTGTGAGACGAGGTGGGGGGCCGGAGGGGGGGGGCCCTGAGTGTGAGACGAGGTGGGGGGCCGGAGGGGGGGGGCCCTGAGTGTGAGACGAGGTGGGGGGCCGGAGGGGGGGGGCCCTGAGTGTGAGACGAGGTGGGGGGCCGGAGGGGGGTGGCCCTGAGTGTAAGATGGGGTGGGGGCCGGGGGGGGTGGGGGCCCTGAGTGTGAGACGGCGTGGGGGCTGGGGGGGCCCTGAGTGTGATACGGGGTGGGGGCCGGGGGGGGCCCTGAGTGTGAGACGAGGTGGGGGCCGGGGGGCTGGGGGGCCCTGAGTGTGAGACGAGGTTGGGAGTGTGAGACGAGGTGGGGGGCCAGAGGGGGGGGGGCCCTGAGTGTGAGACGGGGTTGGGGCCCGGGGGGGGGGGGCCTGAGTGTGAGACGGGGTTGGGGCCCGGGGGGGGGGGGCCTGAGTGTGAGACGGGGTTGGGGCCCGGGGGGGGGAGGGGGGCTTGAGTGTGAGACGGGGTTGGGGCCCGGGGGGGGGGGGGGGGGGGGGCTTGAGTGTGAGACGGGGTTGGGGGCCCGGGGGGGGGCCCTGAGTGTGAGACTGGGTTGGGGGTGTGTACCTTGTCTGTTTTGACGTCCTCTTTCTTCACAGACTTCAGGTTGGCCCTGAGGTCCATGGAGCCCTTGTGTTTGGAGCCCAGAAGGGCCCTCATCATCTCGTCTGCCGACACCCTCACCTTCCTCAGGGCCGGTTTCTTAAACTTCCCTCCCAGGTCCTGAACCTTCATTTTCAGTTCGCTGATCTGAAGCAGGCAAGAATCTCGTGCTTTTAACTTTTTAATGATCAAATATCTCATTTTTTTCTCCAAAGAAACATTGATTTGGGATTTTAGCTCAGCTATGAAGCAAACGTTGGGATTTTAACACACAATTTAAGTGTCAGTACGTTTGATCACCGATTCTGAACCAATGGGAACTTGTGATGACATTGCCCATGTTGTTGATCTGTTTGCTAAGAGTCACTTACATCTTTGTTATGTTTGATCACTTTGTGCTCGCAGTCGTACCGCTCCTCATCCGCAAGGTCAATCTTTGAATGAAGCTCTTTGCATAGATTCTGGAGAAGAATAAATATATACATGTTTGGAAAGCAAAAAAATTCCCAAGTTTTAATTTCCCAAGTTCTGACTACACCTGCTCTGACTTATTGTCTTTAAACATATCTCCATGTCTTATATGAGTAAAACTTTTGTGCTTTTGTATAACTTTTCTGTTGTCTTCTGTCTCACTGTTCGCTACTGAAAAACCTAATTTCCTTTGGGAGGAATAAAGGTATCTTTCTATCCACTCATCCATTCATCCATTCATCCATCCATCTTCCTGATGATTTCAGTAATTCAAGAGTGGTGGGTATAACGGTTTTAATTTGTAGTGCCCAAGTTAAGCTCTTTTCTTATCATGCTGTTACCCACCTCACCCCTAAATTGACTTATTTTACAGCCGTTTGTTACTTTCCTACAGCTTGTGGTGTATACTTATTTTCTGTGCACTTGTTTGTATATTCCCGTGTTTTTTCCTCTCTCACCCAGCAGTGAGGAGCTGGTCCAGGAGCCTCGTAGTGGACCAGCTCCTCACCCGATGGTGCGGGTTTGAATCCTAGCCACTCACCTGTAGGTCCTCCATTTTTAGGCCTGACAGCTGCAGGGGCGGGAGCTTCTCCCCCAGGTACCGCTCCTTCTCCTCCTCCCGCTCCTGCCTCTCACACTCCAAGGCCTCACATGCTCGGGTGAGGAGCAGGATCTGGGGGGAAGAAGGAGGAGCAGGAGGGAGAAGGGGAGGGAGGAGGAGTGGGAGGGAGGGAGGAGGAGGGGGAGGTGGGGAGGAAGGAAGGGAAGAGTGAGAGGAAATAGGGAGGAGGAGGGGGTGGGACAGAACAGAAAAACTTGTTAAGTCCAACTAATCATGGCACTAATGCACCTTAGCTCTGGGGAATGAATCTGGACATTCTTGAAAAGCACTTTACAGACTTTACAGACAGAAGATGTACAGACAGACAGAAGATGTATGCTGTGAGTTCCGAAATGATGCGGTGCTAATGAACAGAACAAGGAGAAGTCACTTACTTTGAGGGAGAGCTTGCGAGATGCTGAGATCTTCGACTTAGGCTGGAGGCCAAAAAAGAATCTATTAATGAATCACTGTAATTATTTAGTCGAGACATGAGTTTACTGTACGCAACTCAAATAATATAAACACACATTTTAAACTTTTTTCTATTTTATGTATACATAAAGGTGCAATATACTGCTTTCAGCATGTGTACATTT
>NC_140288.1:9831881-9871881 GCF_964030765.1 Micromesistius poutassou
TTTTTAAAGGTCCGAGCTTTGAAGAAAATCTGACTTGTGTCAAATTTAATTAGAGTAGACCTGCTGATATTAATTTTTTTTTTTTTTCTAAATGGATAAATATAATTTAGAATTGATCAGTGACCTCTTCATCTGTAGACGATGACATCATTTTTGAAGTAGCATATCTGCTTACGGCCACTAGGGCTATATGCCATGTAGCTTGTAACTTGTAACTTGTAACAGGACATATAACTCCTACATCGTTGGGAAGGGAGAGATGAGGGGGGTCATGATGCCACCAGATCCTTCACACTGCCTATAACCTAACTGTGTATTACATGTGCTTAATAAATATAGCTCGACAAGACTGGAATTGTGTCCTATCTCATCACAGTAGGCCTATATCATCCCAGAGTCAGTGTAAATCTACGTTAATCTGGGCCAGATACTATAACCATATAGCAGCTGGAGTGCAAGATTTTCCATGGGCGCAGATTCCGGGGGGACGAGGGGGGTGGGGGGACGTGTCTCCTCCAACTTCTGAAAAACAATATTGTACCGTCCTTCCCAATATGTATTATACATTCATTGAAAATATATAGTTAACAATGCCGACTTCAAATAATTCACAAAAAATGACAACTTTTTAAAGATTTGTTTATGTCCATCCTATGTATCACGCTCAGCGGTTCGTTGCATATTCGATTGGCGCTTTATATCTCTGCCAATTTTCATAGATATAGGCTAATGTGTGGCTCAGCCACTTATCCACAAATGCAGCCTGTTTCAATCTATGGAAATTTATATAGAGATATAACAGAGCCACATTGGCTCTGTAGAATAGGTAAAGTAGTAGTAGTAAAGTGATCGAGAGCGCCCCTGAGATCGTCCTTTCCCAATACAGAAGCAACAGACACGGTGCTCACGGTATTGCCGGTGGACCGGGCAGCGACGGGCCCCCCTGGGCACAGAGCCCGGACACTGGGCGGGCATTTTGCTGACGTCGGTTAGGCCTACTTACTGCTGTGGCAATTTCACGGTTTCTCAATTCACATGTAGTCCCATCATCATGTTCTCAATCAAATATATATAGGCCTATATGTATGTGTGTGTGTGTGTGTGTGTGTGTGTGTATAGCCCGCAAAAATGACTGCCATGTTAATATTCAATAAAATAGCCTACATGAACCTACCTACTGCACAAATCTTTGAATGTAGGGTGTTATCTGTGGGAGTTGGGTGTAATATTATATTAAATATTCAACACATTTGTGACATAGGTAGTTTTCAATCCAAAGTTGGAAAGTGGAATAATTACTTTTATACATGTATTAAAAAGATGGCCATATTCAATACACATTATTTAGTTATCTGGTGACACTCTGTCGCCATCATGCGCTTACTTTGGATAATCATGTAGCCTATCATCAGTCTGTCTGTCAAACTGTCCGCCAAACTCCATTGACGGCAAACCAATATCAGCGCTGAATCCAAGAAATATTTGAAAATGTGTGTCGCATTGACCGTTACCATCAGCAACAACAACGACGAATCCATCACTACCGCCGTCCACCGGGTCGGCAGATCCGTTGAATTCAGTTCCCCAAACGGCCAGAGAGGGGCAGCATTGCACCGCATTTATGGCGGATCTCGGCGGGAGGCGAGCTGCAGGCTGCAGGCTTTCAGCAGCACAAAAGGAGCACTTTGTGTGAGAGAGGGAGGGCTGAGTCGGGGGAGGGGGTGTTGGGGAGGAAGCGGAGGAGGAGGCGGAGGAGGAGGCGGAGGAGAGGGTCTTAATATATTATGCCCAGTGCACTTGCACGGCCCCCCAACATCCAGGAGGACAAATAAAGTCGAGTGGCGAGGAGTGATTGGTGGACTGGGTGAGCTGCGGGTCTCCAACGGCCAGAGAAAGGCGACCCTTTCGGATCCGGATTTGCATCGGGATGCCTCAACAGAGGCGGGGCGGTGCGTAACAGACGCAGACCGAGATTCGTTACATTACAGGACCGGTGACGGTGGCGGTGGTGGCGGCGAGGCGTTGTTGCAGAAACTGGGGATGCACACCCAGAAAGGAGAAGCGGTAACCCGAGCAGCAGCCATCTCACCCGTGGTGGAGGAGTGGGACCCGTAATCATTCAAAAGGACGGACGAGAGCTACCGAGGAGGAGAAGCAGGGCAGGGGTATCCGATGTTTTTGGCCACCCGGGCTTGCGGGAAAACACCCGGCTCCATTCATAGCGCTCTCCTTTCTCCGGGATGATAATGGATGCCGGATACATTCCTTAACTATCAGCACCGGTGCATCCCAGCAGAGAAAAACACACCCTTGGAATTCAATTTAGCAATCTCCCCCGTTATTCTGACACTTGAATGGTGACTTTAATCCGGTCCTGTTTGACGTGGGGGAGGAGAAAGACGCACGCCATGTCAGGGCGATGCTGCCGGAGCAAACTCTCGGTGTGGGCCGCCCTGTGTGTGCTGGTGCTCTGCTGGTTCTACGTGTTCCCGGTGTACCGACTGCCGAGCTACGAGGAGATCGTGGACGAGGTGTCGAGACAGGGTCACGTCTGGCGGAAGAACGACACGGGGATCCACGTGTACAGGTAGGGCACCAAGAGGACTCAGTGTAACGCGGTAGTTTAACGGGGCTATGCGTACCCCTAGGGGTGCTCTGGAGGGGGGCCAGGGGTACTGGGGATATGGGGGGCTCTTTGTTGTTGTCATATTGGTTATGAACAATTATAACAAAGATAGTTACATCCGTATTAGCGTTAGTTGAATTTAAGTTCGGTGCATCTTTCATGATGAGTGCATGAGTGACAAATCACATAAGTCAAGCACCAGCCCATGTTTTTGTTGAAACGGTATTGTATCACTTCCCATTTAATGTCGTGTACACCCCAGAAAACATGCATATACGTAGATGATTTACTAAAAAATTTACCCTGACCAAATATTCTTTTCGAGTGTAATTATTTTTGCACGAGCCAACAGTGTGCAATATTCCCTGAGCCTGCTGCCAGGCGGACGAGGCTGCACGCCACGGTTCAGCCGCCTTGTGATTGATCGAATAATGGGGGCTGATCGTTGGGTTTGATCGCGAGTTATAGCGCCCCCTGTCGCCAAAGAGTTGCTGCACTTTTTACAGGCGGTTTCTATGCGTGTACCAACTTCGACCACACACACACACACACACACACACACACACACACACACACACACACACACACACACACACACACCCTCCCATCCTCTGGTATTTTCCCCTTGAAGGAAGCTGCTGAAGGAATGCTGTGACCCTCTGAGGATGTTCGCAGTGACCAAGGAGAACTCTCCCATGGGGAAGGTTCTGTGGTACGACGGAGAGCTGTACCACTCGCACACGGTCAGCAACGAGACCTACCCACTGTTCGTTCAGGTAGGGCCCTTGGCGCGATGTTGGTGTGAGGCCGTGAGGGTCCGGTTGCTCTAGGGCTCGGGTCAATAACATTTGAAGCTCTGAAAGTGCTCTGAAATAACTGCCCCACCCCCCAAGCCAAGACCACACACTCAAACGCACACTTATATACATGTTTATCCCCCCTGTCAGCAGAATGGGACTCTGTTATGGCTGCTAAGGGGTTTGGACAGGGATTTGTAAATCTCTATTGGAGCAGTGTGTGTGTATGTGTGTGTGTGTATGTGTGTGTGTGTGTGTGTGTGTGTGTGTGTGTGTGTGTGTGTGTGTGTGTGTGTTTGGGGGTGAGGGGTTATGTTTATGTGTTTGTATGCTTGTTTGTGTATAATTGTTTTGGCATGTGTTGGTCGGTGTGTGTTTTGTTTTGAAATCCCACGTTAATGATCAGAGCAGATGAGTTGAGCAGCCGTCCAAATGTTTGATGTGTGTGATTGGTTGTTGTGTTGGTCGTAGGCTCTCATTGGTCAGATCATATGATTACCAGTGACTTTTATCAAAGCCGTTCGTGCAGTCATTGCGTTAGTTTGAAAGTGTATCTGCTGTGTCCTCGCCTAGCAAAACCGCCTTGGTTGAATATGAGAGTGTGTGTGTTAGACGTACAGTTGAATCCCCCTCATTCGTGGTAGCAATGTTCCATCAGTATGTCTCTGTTCATGCATGTGTGTTCATGTGTGTGTGTTCGTGATGTGCTTGTTAATTCTTAATTTCTGAGCGACAGCCTGTTAGGCCTGTTTTTCTAGAGCAGGTAACACGACTTTCTGTGGCTCTCCGGAGACACTCTTATTATTGTAACTCCCAGAACAATTACTAGCAGGACCCAAATAATTTGTATTAATCCCATAATCCTATAATTAGAAAGAGCCAGCAACCGTCCAAATGTTTGACTTGTGTGATTCTTTTGTGTTGGAACTAGGCTCTCATTGGTCAGATCACTGTGAGAGAAGGTTTTAAACTTGTCGCTAATGGCAGTTTAGGTTTGCCTGTATCTCAAACCGCTCAGCCAAATAAATGGGTTATGTTTGATGATCCCATTGATTACCAATGGCTTTTATCAACGGAAATCATTGAGTTATATTGAAAGTATCACCACCTGCTGTGTGCTTATGCTAGCGAAACCCCCGTAGGTTGAACATGAGGCGGTGTGTGTCTGTGGTCGGGGCGTATACACTCCTCATTCGTCGTTCCCAGAAATGTTACCACAGTATGTCTGTTCACGACAATCTCTAAGGCCTCAAATAACCTGAAGCAAGACCGAGATCACGACTCCATGTTTCTCCATGGATGGATGGAGATAAATAGATAGAGACTATGTACTTTTTTACATAATCAGGCCAATATTACATAAATGTATAAACTGAATGTGTACATCATCTGGCCAGACAGTTGTTCTACAATATAATGTGCTTTAATGTCTTTGATGTTGTGACGCATGGAAAGACATGACCCCTGGCTGGTATAGCGGATCCCTTCCTCTGGATGGTCTCTCTGCTCGGCAGTGACCCTGGCTCATGTCCTTCCTGGTCTGATATTCAGCATTGTGGAACGGGGCCGGATATCACACAGCTGGACACTGCATGTCCTGTGCAGGAGATTGGAAATGTTGTTTGAAGAAATGCTGTCGTAATGGTACCTCTGCATGCGTCAGAATGCAAAGAACAGAATGTTCAATGACAGAGTCTCCGACCGGTCTTTATGTTCAGAAGTCTACAAAAATGAAGCTAATTAGAAGTATTGAGTTGCTACCTACTGACCCCGCATGCAAGTGGCTCCTGGGTTGAGTTGAGCCTATAACTCCTCCTGTGTGAACCACCCTCATAGCCAAGGGTTCTGTGATCTGAGGGGTGTCCTAAGAGATCCACTGAGACTTCCACCTTCCTCCACAGGACAACCCGCTGCGCCTGCCCCTGAGGAGGTGTGCGGTGGTGGGGAACGGAGGTGTCCTCAGGCACAGCGGCTGTGGAGCCCAGATTGACAACGCAGACTTTGTCATGCGGTAAGGCACAGGAAATGAGAGAGAGAAATGAGAGAGAAAGGAGAGAGAGAGAGAGAGAGTGAGAGAGAGAGAGAGAGAGAGCATGTACCCTGCTCATGTAGAGCATACCCTGGAGGTCTGAAGTCATAAAGTCATAAAACACACGCCCGAGAGAGAGAGTGATCATAACATAAGCCTATCTGTTACATCGTTCTGCAAAACGTTGAGTCTGTAGCCATTCATTTATATTCATCAATGATTGCGTGTTCAGAGGCTCTTCTTGTGACTTCATCTTTCATGCTGAGCTGCTGACCCTGTTACTGTATACAGTTACCCCTGCTAAGGCCCCTGCTAACAGGAGCCTGCTGAACCCGGTCTGACCCTATTACTGTTGCAGTAACTGTATACAGCAGTTTACTGTATACAATAACAGGGGCCCTGCTGAGCCCAGACTGACCCTGTTACTGTATACAGTAACAGTTACTGTATGCAGTAATAGGGGCCCTGCTGGACCCGGCCTGACCCCTGTTAGTGTATTCAGCAACAGTTTCTGTATACAGTAACAATTACTGTATACAGTAACAGGGATCAGCAGGGGGCCTGTTCCTGTATACAGTAACAGGGCCCCTGCTGAGCCCGGTCAGACCCTGTTACTGTATACAGTCTATATGTTTATCTGTGTGTTGCAGGTGTAACCTCCCACCTGTTACTGTATACAGTCTGTCATATGTATATCTATCCTTACTGCAGGTGTAGCCTCATCCTGTTACTGTATACAGTAAGGGGCCCCTGTTACTGTATACAGTCTGTTATATGTATATCTATCTGTGCTGCAGGTGTAACCTCCCTCCTGTTACTGTATACAGTAAGGGGCCCCTGTTACTGTATTCAGTCTATATGTATATCTGTCTGTGCTGCAGGTGTAACCTCCCACCCCTCTCTAAGAAGTACATGGAGGACGTGGGCACTCGAACCCACCTGGTCACGGCCAACCCCAGCATCATAGAGAAAAGGTGAGATATGAATACATTGATGTATAAATACACACAGGTGCTTATGTCATCATAGCTCGCCCATTCCCAACCCAACGAGTGTCGGAGGAAGTTAAACAGACCCTCTCACTAAATCCTGCACACTACTTCTGTTATGTGTCTGTCTCTCTCTCTATTGCTCTCATCCTCTCTCCCCCTTTCACCCTGTTTCTCTCTATCCCCTCCCCCCTCCCCCTTCTCCCCTCTATCTTTCACCCCCATCTCTTTCTCTTACTCCCTCCCCCTCTCCCTCTCCCCCCATCTCTTTCACTCTGTTTCCCTCTTCCCCCCCCTCCCCCCTTCCCAGGTTCCAGGGGCTGCAGTGGTCCCGCCGGGCTTTCGTGGACAGCATGCGGGCGTACGGCTCCAGCTACATCTACATGCCGGCCTTCTCCATGCGCCCCGGCACGGAGCCGTCGCTGCGAGCCTATCACGCGCTGGCCGATGCCTCCTCCAACCTCACCATGCTCTTCGCCAACCCCGAGTTCCTGCGCAGCGTGGGCGCCTTCTGGAAGGGGCGGGGCGTCCATGCACGCCGCCTCTCCACCGGGCTGTTCCTGGTCAGCCTGGCGCTGGGCGTGTGCGAGGAGGTGACGGCCTACGGCTTCTGGCCCTTCGCCACGGGGCCGGGCCCCGACCAGCGGCCCGTCAGCCACCACTACTACGACAACATCCTGCCCTACAAGTGGTTCCACGCCATGCCCGAGGAGTTTGTGCAGCTGTGGCGCCTGCACACCAGCGGCACGCTGCGCATGCACGTGGGGCAGTGCCCGCCGCAGGACGGGGACGCAACCCGGGGGGGGTAGCGGGACGGGGGGCGGGGGGGGGTAAGGGGCCCTGGGGTCCAGCCGGGGACCACTCAAAGCGAGGACGTTGGGGTGGGGCGTGGATAGAGAGAGGGGGGAAGTGGTTTGATCTGGATCACTGCAGGGGAGGTTGTTTCACAACATACACACACACACACTGGCTCTCCCACACATGCATGATCGTGTGCACGAACATGCGCACGCACACACAAGACATTGGCACACACACACACACACACACACACACACACACACACACACACACACACACACACACACACACACACATGCACAGTAAAGAACACGTGATGTGAACCTGCCCCACTCTTAATGGCTGATGAAATGCACGAATGCGGCTTCAACGCACACGTATGTTGAGCTACCGACTGACTCTTTGTGTGTCCGTACTGTATATGTGTATGTATTTGTCTGACAATGTACGTCATGAATTGTACGTGTTTGTGTGGGTGCGCGCATGTGTGCATGGGTGAGTGGGTCTGCGTGAGTGTGTGTGTGTGTGTGCTTGTGTGTGTGTGTCAGTGCACGCATGTGTATGTCTGTGTGTAAGTGGGTTAATGTGTCGGGGCTCTAAAAGGTATGGGGGAGGGAGGGGGGGGGGGGGGGTCTGTTTGAAAGGGGAGGGGGAGCGAATATGTGGTGTGCTCAAACTACTGTAAGGACTGATAAATAGGACATCTCCACCCCCCTACCCCCATACTCTCCCAGTGGCAGAAGGGACAGGGAGGACTGGGTGCATCGAAAAAATACATTTTCTGGGATATTCTTGAGCATGACTGGTATTATTCACTGGTCTAGAACGCAGTGGACATCCACATTAAAACACAGCCCCTTGATGACACCCTGTAGAACAGTCTAGGGTGACATGCTGGAAATGGAGATAAAAGAGATTAAAGGTCTTTGGTCAATAGACGGTTACACGTATCTGTACCGTCAGGAGCATGCACAGAGCCACACTGAATCGCCGCAGTTCCATGTATTGATCCAGCTACGGGACGTCCCACCCCCAGCCACCATACTGGTTCCCTTTCATTGTACAACTCACAAAGACACTCAATTTAGAAGTTCCCCAAAGCAGGGACCCCACAGCAGTTCACTCTGGGATGGGGAGGGGTGGGGTGTGTGGCTGACAGTGGTCCTTTGTTTAATTGAACTTATCTTTACCAAGTGCCAAGGCGAGCGTAACAGGGCCCTCTTTGATACAACACTGCCCCCCGGGGCCCCGGAGCAGCCCCACATCAGCATGAAGCCTGGGACTGCTGGAGAAGAAGAGAACCCAGGACAGCAGAAAGAAGAAAACATATACAAGGATAATGAAGGACTCTTTGGACCAAGTGGCGTCAGTTCTTCTCTTTTTTAAACAAGTAACAGTGGAAGTCTTTCTCCTGAAGGTGCTGGACACCATCAGAGATTCTCATCGTCCCGAGACATCTTTTATTTGAGCCTTGATACTGAGCCTGTTATGTCTCCTTTTCGCTGCTTCATCCTCACCGACTCAGTCCGGGGACATTGTTAGCATCTTTGGAGCATTGGGAGGTTTTGGTGTTTTTTTCTACCGGCCGCAGTCCACCGTTACGGAGCTTACTGTGTGCGATGTTTTGCTAGGACCTCGGCAGAAGTGGGGGCTAAATGTGACGGTGCCATATCCTAAACCCCACTACACTGAATGGATGAGTGCCAACATGCATGGTCGTATACAGGACTCCACTGTAGGTTCCAGACATGTTAGCAGGTTGTTTGGCTGATTAGACCTATTTTCTCTATCACTGTCTTTAAAAATAAGGGTTAGTGCCTTTATGAAAGCAGGCAAAAGAGAACTACATAGAATAGGGAAGAGTTTTTAGTTTTGACATGGAGTCCTTTTACCATCACTGTAGCTGAATGTGTGCTATCTTACTTAAAGGAGTAGTTTTAGGCTCAGCCCAAACCTCCACCTGATATAAGCTACATTATCAGTACAGTGAAGAGTAACCCAGACCAATGACCACTTTACCTTCCTAGTATTTTGTTACTTCCTATTTCCTTTGCACTTTTTACTTCTTCCACCCAGTATTGTGAATGACGGTTGTCTGACTTCCTCATATTGTGAAAGTGTGTTTTGGTTCTGTACATTTGTACAGTTTAGGTTTTTAAAACTTGTTCTTTGGACGAATGTTGGTACCAATTGCCCAGTGTGCAGTTAGTCGTTTTTTATCAGTTGTGTATAAATCAATGCATGTTATATTTTAAAAAGCTATAATTTAATTGAAAGATGCTAAACTCCAACAAAATGTCCTCCAGCATTCTCTGGCTCCGGCATATCTGCGGATCAGCTCACGTCCTGATCTCATTTCAAACCAGTCTGGATTCTTCATCAAGATAGCAGAGCAAGCCAGCAGTTGATATTGATATTGATGATTTTTTTAATCCTCTTACTTCTCAGAGTGCCCATATTTTTTTTGTTAAGATTCTGTTATTGAAATGATGAATTAAATTGTGACCTTTTGACCTTTCGTTCTTAACCGGCATTGCTGTTTTCAGTTTTTTTTCAGCAACCAAACTTGTATTCACATACAGGGATGTTATACGGGATTAAATACATATTCTGAGTGAAGAGTTTTTGTAAATAATATCCCATGCATTTGCACAAATCATTTTGAAATACAAAATGGCATCATCAACATCAGCTTACAGCTTTAGTTAAGAAAGCATATCCTCTCTGAAAATAGTTGTGGTATATAAAAGAAATATAAATTTGGTCTAATTACAGCTCAATATTCCCAACCCAGTTTACCTTTTCGGTCCTTTAAAAATGTATAATAAGCATTAACAATAAATACTACAGACTCAAACTGATCAGTGGCCATCAAGGCTCAACTTTGTATGTATTTTTAATCAATAAAAAAATAAGGTTATACCTTACAGGTCTTTGGATACAGCCTGCCTGCTAATTTCAAATTACAGAAATTGTACTTGTGTTTGTTGGTCTCCCTGGCCTTGTTTTATTAGGTACTCAGAGTATCTCTGGATACATATTGTTGTTGTGAGGTTTATTTTCTCTCTTACCCTGACAACTATAAATAGAATGGGTTAAAAGGCGCTCGATTGTAAAGATTTCAGTTTTTTTGAACATCATTTTTTGGTTGCGGCGAGAGCGACCGTGTCCGAGCATGTCCATGAGCAGAAGTACCCCAGGTCGAGGAAAAAAAGGGAATTTTGCATTGAAATCCGTCCGTTTCATGTGGCTTCTGCATAAACCGTTCATGTGAAAGAATAACAAAACATAACAAAAAATAAATTGCATCCGTATTACATACAAAGTATTGGTATTAAAATGTTTTAAACATTTTAACGCATCCTGAGTGGGTTTTCTTTCCGGACGGTTTCCAATGGCATTACACTGAGAGCCCCCTGATAGCCTCCTGATATTCATCCCCTCTGGGTTACTATAGGGCTCTGATATCAGAATGCATCATGGGACGTTTGGTTGGCAATACTCCACAGTGAGAGGACTCTAGACTACTGAAAAATGTTTCATTCACGTAAATATACTGTAACCTAAGATAATGAAAACTGAATCCTGCCATGTCTCCCATGAGGAAACAGTTATATATATTATATATTACTAAACAGTGACCAAAAAACATTACTACCAGCTGGTGCTATTTATGCATTATTTTATTCAAATGCTCCCAAAATTGCGATGGACTTCAGATGTGCAAACCATATTAAAACCAATGATTCATTATAAAGCAGAAAAAAAGCTTAGCTGTTGTGATATAGAGTGCAGTTTAGTATCCACACACTACCCAACATCAGTCGGATGTTGTGGATGATTGATTGATTGTGATTGGTGCTCTCTCGCTCTCTCTCATCCCAAACACACACACAAGCACGCACACACACACACGCACACACACACACACACACACACACACACACACATGTTTTAGGATGTATTAGATGACATTACCTTGGTACTTTCTTCATCTCTGCATTCACAAAAGCACAAAGTTATTGTGAATATATTAGATTGTATATGCATCAGGTCTCCCTAACTAGCCCAGGGTACATTGTAGAGGTACAGGCGGGGCGTGTCCACCCACACAGTAAACAAAACAAACGAAACAAAACCCCCTTCTTATCCATTAACAAACATGGAGGTGGGGAATAAATAAGGAGATAGAGAGAGAGATGGAGGGAGGTAGAGAGAGAGATGGAGGGAGATAGAGAGAGATGGAGGGAGATAGAGAAAGAGTTGGAGGGAGATAGAGAGAGATGTAGGGAGATAGAGAGAGAGACGGAGGGATGGAGGGAGTATTACATCGGCTTCTGCTGCTTATGTGAAACCCTTCAGGTGAATCTCTCAATAAGGTCTGGTTGTAATGTTTGAGTGGGAGCACATTTGACTCCTACGTGTCGGACAATTACAGCCTTACTGTAAGGCGGGGCAGAGGCAGCTCTGCGTCAGGACGGAGTGTATAAACCAACTCATCCCCCCTCACAGACCACTCCGTCTACGGACTCAGCGTGTGGCAGAGGGGGTCGTTAGGAGGTAGGGGGGACGTTTGAAGCCGGGCCAAACCACAGGGTTGTGTCGGTGCAGACACCAGGACGGGCTGGATGTGCTAAACATTGTTATGCTACAGGACAGCAGGACCACGTAATCCTTTAACCGTGATGAAGGTGCCCGGTGGTCGCTGAGAGTTGTGTTGCTCGGTCGAACTCTGCTGCAGACGAGGCTCCGCTACCACAGCTGGTGCTCATCGACACAATATGCTCTGGGTTTTCTTCTGGCTTTTTTAGGGTGTGTTCTTGGTATCTCATGGAGCAATGGAGTCTTTATCCATTGAATTCCCCTCCCCACTTCCTCTCTCCCCTCTTTCCTTAAATCAACCCTGAGATTCCCAGGAGAACGTTTAGCTCTCAACGCCGCACTGTGTGTGTGTGTGTGTGTGTGTGTGTGCGTGTGTGTGTGTGTGTGTGTGTGTGTGTGTTTATTTCGTCATGCAGTACACTAAAACATATACAATGAAATAAAGAAGGTAGTCCTTCATATGTGTCTGACTGACCAACATAATGATTAATGATTAATCTGATAATAACTTCCAGGAAAAGCCATTCCCCACAATATGATAATGACACACACACACACACACACACACACACACACACACACATATATATAATTGGAGCATTTGAAAAAATTGTCCCACTTTGCCGTTAACGCATGAGATAGTTTCCTGTTCAAGACAGATGGTCTTAATTTCCCTCTTGGAAGACATCTACAAACTGGGAAGCGGATAGGGACATTCCCTGGCTCTCGGTCCCAGAAAGGGTTAGGGCTGAAGCTTAGAGGGATTCTGTGTGTCTTGTTCAAGGAGTACTACTTATAAGGGGGCGGGTTTGCTTTGTGGGTAGTGTGTGAATGTAAAGACATCAGGTTTATCACCTATAAGGTCAACTCCATTAGCCTCATGAGACAATCCAGACTTTCACAATAAGCATTAGTCTGCCCTTGGCTTGGAAGCAATTGATTTCCATTAATGGGTGCTGCCTTACATCAAAAGTTCATTTTGTCGATTTGTTCGTTCGAACAAAAAAAAAAAATATATATATATTGTTTATGATACTAAAGTGTCATAAACAATATTTATAAAATAAATGTAGTGTCTATGTCCGAAAAGGAGTGGGAGGAAGCCGAAGCTTATGTAGTCCCACCCCTTCTTTTTTCTCAGATTAAACGACAAAGTGTCGCTCATGCCCGCCTCGGTCGTACCGAGGCCGGTTGGCAGAAAGCCATAAACATCTTCTCCTTTGATGCACATTTTTGTTCATTTTAACATCAGTAATAAGACTTTCTCAAATAAAACAATAGTTTTATTCTTTCTGTTTTTAGAAAAGGCTTTCAACAGGCTTGACCCTTCTGGATTGTGTGAGATCAGGCCGAATACTAAATGATAAAAACTCATTCCATTCAATAAAATGTTCAAACATTGCTTGTTTGTATCAGTGCTATTTATATATATATATATATATATATTTAACAATTATTCGCCAAAGGGATTTATTTGTTTTTATTAGCATGACGAGACGACCGTCAAGACGATTGGGCAATATCCCATGATTGAGATCTCAATCATGCCCAATATATCGAGATAGTGAACCAATCAAATTGCGACATCTTAGGAGGTTCACGTGTAGCATATACTAAACATATAGGCAAGGCAAGGCAAGGCAACTTTATTTATATAGCACTTTTCACACACAAGGCAGACTCAAAGTGCTTCACATATAAACATTGTCATACAATAAAATAAAATAATAGGTATAAAAGTATAAAAATAAGTAAAAAAGTTAAATAGATAGAAAATAAAGGCAAAGTTAAAAAAGAAAGTGCTATGTATTTAAGATCAACAGACTCTGATACCCACGTCGGGACTCTGACCCGACCTAGAGGAACTTGGTCCTTACCTACGTCGGGACTCTGACCTGACCTAAAGGAACTTGGTCCTTATCCATGTCGGGACTCCGACCCGACCTAAAGGAACTTGGTCCTTACCCACGTCGGGACTCCGACCTGACCTAAAGGAACTTGGTCCTTACCCACGTTGGGACTCCAACCCGACCTAAAGGAACTTGGTCATTACCCACATTGGGACTCCAACCCGACCTAAAGGAACTTGGTCCTTACCCACGTCGGGACTCCAACCCGACCTAAAGGAACTTGGTCCTTACCCATGTCGGGACTCCAACCCGACCTAAAGGAACTTGGTCCTTACCCACGTCGGGACTCTAACCCGACCTAAAGGAACTTGGTCCTTACCCACGTCGGGACTCCAACCCGACCTAAAGGAACTTGGTCCTTACCCACGTTGGGACTCTAACCCGACCTAAAGGAACTTGGTCCTTACCCATGTCGGGACTCCGACCCGACCTAAAAAAACTTGGTCCTTTCTCTGGGACTCCAACCCAGATTCTAGGACTCTAACCCAGTCTCTCTGGTATCAGATCATGTATCTCTCTGGTAAAAATAGAAAATAAAGGCAAAGTTAAAAAAAGCATTGTAGATTTAAGATTTAGCAGAAAGCTAAAGCAAACATGAAAGTCTTTAGTCTTGTTTTAAAAGCTGTCAGAGTTGGGACAAGTCGTAAATCCTCAGGGAGTTTATTCCAGCTATTTGTTGCATAGTAACTAAATCCTGCTTCCCCATGTTTCGTGTTGACTCTGGGGATAATTAACAGATTGGTCTCAAAAGTACTTAGTGGCCTGGAAGGCTTATGTAGTGGAAGCATATCAGTTAAATATTTTGGCCCTAAACCATGTAGGGATTTATAGGTTAGCAACATGATTTTAAAATCAATTCTCTGACATACAGGGAGCCAATTTAACGATTTAAGAATTGGTGTAATATGTTCAAATTTTTTGGTCAGCATTCTGAAAAAGCTGTAGTTGCCTTAGAGATTTTTTTGGGAGACCTGTAAGGAGACCATTGCAGTAATTAAACTTGCTAGTGATAAAGGCATGTACAAGTTTTTGTAAGTCTTCGGTAGACATGAGCCCTCTAAGTCTTGCTACATTTTTAAGGTGATAATATGCAGATTTTGTAACTGATTTGATGTGACTGTCGAAATGTAAATCTGAATCCATGATAACCCCTAGATTTCTGGCTTTGATTGAGGTTTTCAGGGACAGAGAGTGAAGGTGTTGGGTTTCTTTAAGCCTTTCGGTTTTAGCACCAAATACAATTATCTCGGTTTTGTCCTCATTTAGTTGAAGGAAATTTCGGCACATCCAGTCTTTGACTTGCTCAATGCACTGGCACAACAGATCTATGGGCTGATAGTCATTTGGTGATAGCGATACATAGATTTGCGTGTCATCAGCATAGCAATGATGGTCAATATTGTTATTTTGCATGATTTGCCCTAATGGGAGCATGTAGATGTTGAATAGAGAGGGTCCTAAGATCAAACCTTGAGGGACTCCACATGTCACATTTGTTGATTCCGAAACAAAGTCGCCAATGGAAACAAAGTAGTTCCTATTTTGTAGGTAGGACCTAAACCAATTAAAGAATGTGCCTGAAAGCCCCACCCAGTTTTCTAATCTGTCCAAAAGTATTGTATGGTCTACAGTGTCGAATACACTGAGGTCTAGTAGCATTAGTATTGAGATTTTGCCAGAGTCTGTGTTAAGACGGATGTCGTTTACAACTTTAATAAGGGCGGTCTCGGTGCTGTGAAGGGGTCGAAATCCGGATTGGAAGGTGTCATAGCAACCAGTTGATGCCAGGAAGTCACTAAGTTGCTGGAGGACAACTTTCTCAATGATTTTACTTATGAAGGGTAGATTTGATATTGGTCTGTAGCTGTTAAAAATAGAGGCATCTAGTCTCCACTTTTTTAAAAGGGGTTTAATAACTGCAGTTTTTAAGGCTTTTTGGAAATTGCCTGATTGGAGAGAGTTGTTAACTATTTGCAATATGTCTATTGCTAGGCAGTCAAAAACATTTTAAAGAGGTTGGTAGGTAAAGTATCAAGGCAACAGGTGGATGGCTTTAGTTATAGTTTTAGAGTCTATGACATTAAAGCATGTCATTGCCACGTTACTTTTGCCTGAACAGGGTGGTAGTCCAACATTTTTGTTTAAAGTGGAGACATCGATGGCGTGTCTGATGCCTTAAATTTTATCAGTATAAAATGCTGCAAACGCATTGCATTTCTGCGTGGAATGAAGGTCAGGTGGAATTTGTGTTGGGGACTTGGTCAGTCTGTCAACAGTTGCAAATAGGGTTTTGGCATTATTAGTATTGGTTTTAATGATATTGAAGAAAAATGTTTCTCTAGCACTTTTTAAGTCTAAATTGTAGGCATGGAGGCTCTCTTTATAGATGTCATGGTGAATATGAAGTTTTGTTTTACACCATATGCTTTCAACCTTCCTGCATTCTTTTTTCTGGGCTGTTACAAAAGCAGCTTTTCTCCTGGGTGCCTTTTGCTTTCCAGAAATCGTTTTAACCTTATACGGTGCAATGGCATCTATGACTTTCATAATTTTCAAATTAAAGTTTTCTAAAAGATCATCAGCAGAACATGGGTTGAGAGGTGGTAGCAAGGAGATGGCCTTTTTAAAAAGTACATTAGAATGTTCATTGATATACCGTTTTTTTGACAGTATTTGATTTTGTCTGTATGTCGGGAATAAAAGATATATTAAAGAAAACACAGAAGTGGTCCGACAGTGAAGGATCAGTCACCGAGAGATCTTAAACATTGAGACCCTTTGTGATAACAAGGTCTAGAGTGTGCCCCTTACAATGAGTAGCCTCTTTCACATGTTGAGACATTTCAAATGTGTCCAAAATGGTAAAATGTTTTTTTGCACACTTATCATTAAAATCATCAGTATGAAAATTTAAGTCACCAGTTATAACTAGACAGTTAAAGTCTGTGGAGATGCTAGACAATAATTCTGTAAAGTCATCGAAGCAATTTGCAAAGTATGTGGGTGGCCTGTAAATAATAAATAGGAGAACTCTGGGGGAACATTTCAATACAGCACAAAGGTATTCGAATGATGGAAAATCACCATATAATATCTGTTTCCCCTGAAATACATTTTTAAATATAGCAGCAACCCCTCCACCTCTTTTTCCAGATCTACATACATCAAAAAAGTTATAGTTGGGAGGAGCTGTCTCTATCAGAACGTTATTTTGCACTGTTATTTTGTTCTAGCCATGTTTCAGTTAAAAACATAAAATCCAGTTGAGAAGTGGTAATAAAATCATTAACTAAAAAATACGTGTTATTAAGAGACCTAACATTAAGTATACCCATCCTGATGGTGTGATGTCATGATAGGCTTTAAGGTTGATTTTGGTTTGGAGGGAATAGGTATGAGATTTGTGAGCTTAGCAGTGCGTCTAAGTTTCCCTTTGTTTACTCTCTTAGTGGTTACAGCAGGAATGCAAAAGTTGCCATGTTTTGACATAGGCAACCTTGGGTTCAGCAGATTATGCAAAACTTCCTTCATACTGTGTCTACGGCTGAACCCTTTTTTGTCTCAGTAATAATCAGGACTACTATCAGTACAGGGGCCGGGCTGGGGCACCCTCTGCTTGGGTGTTACATATCAGCCTGTGGCAATGACGTGGCAATGGTATCATTGACACAGATGCAAGTTTGATGCCAACATTTTTCAGTTTCTTAAATTCATCTGGAAAATCATAAAGGGAGGAGACAGTGGAGCTGGAGTTGTTGTTGTGGCTATGGGAGAGATGAGGCTGGAGGTCATCGTCGATGGGGGAGTGCAGAGGAGGGGCGTAGCCGTTCCTCGCCAAGCCAGCATCTGCGATGGGGGAAGGCATGGTGTCGATGGCGTTGGGCGGGCTGTTGTCTCTCTTCAAGGTCTGTGGTCTGTCTGCTATCTGTGTGTCAGATAGTGGCACAGTAGATGTGTGGGGGAGGCTGTAGTCTTGTCTTCTTATCAACCTGTGCTCTGACTGTGGCCTGTGTGTCAGACCATGGCAGGGTAGATTTGTAGGAGAGCGAGAAGAGAAGATTGTCCCCTAGCGGTTTTGAGCCTAACCTGTTTGGGTGTAGGCCATCTGCTCTGAAAGATATTTGCGCCCCCAGAACAAGTTGAAATTGTCACTTCCTCTTTCATTGCAGACTCTGGAAAGCCATGTATTGAGTGCAAGTAGACGACTGAATCTGTTTATTCGCCTGTCAACTGCTGGTATGGGTCCACTGATGAATGACCTAATGTGTAATTTGTCCAGTATGTCCAATAATTCAGTGAAATCCCTCTTCAGAAGTTCTGACTGTTCTCTTCAAATATCATTAAGTCCTGCATGCACAATAACCTGTGAGATTTTGGGGTATTCCAATATAATTGTGGCTAGTTTCTGGTTGACATCACTAACCGTTTCATCTGGGAAGTAACATGTTTTGATCTTCTTACCGGTTATATCCTTTATGGTTGAGTCTCCTACAATCAGAGTGTCTGGTTCATCTGCTTTCTGTGGGATGGGCCCTTGTTGGCTTGAGGTGGCGGTGGCAGACGCATGCACAGCTTGCCTCCGTGGCGACTGGTTCTTGTTCCGTCTCTGTCCGCACCGTCCATCCAGACGCATCTCGGGGCTGTTGTTTCCTGGAAATTGTCTAAAATGAATTACCACGCTAATTGAGCTTGAATCATCCTGTCTTTGTTCTTTCCATCTCTCTCGCTCTGCTCTCCGCCCTCACCGCACTGGACAACAGTTAATTACCCTCCTTGTCTAATGATCATCATTACACAACCTAATGCCTTACTCAGTATAGCCACCGGACCAGTACGATCAAGTACAGCAATAGCTGTCCTTGATAAAATACGGTGACAGGCTTTCTATATTGTATTCACCAGGCGCTGGTCAGTCAGCTCCTGGCTCACTCTCATCCCAAACCTGGAGCCCGCTCACAATGTTCAGCAACTCCTATAATATTGGCGTTGTTATTTTTGTCTTCAACGTTTTGCGAATCATTTCATTTCGAAGACCAAACAGAAGCAGAACACCTGTATACCACATCAGTAAACCCATATAGAAATTAAGGGAGGCTGTTTCAATCAATGAGATCTAGCGATTGTATTGCTGATTATCCAAACACCACTCATTTATTTTATTGTTTATTATGTCTACCGTCTACCATCAAAGGATGAGCTACATAGTGCTCTTATTATGCATCCTGCTATCTCTCTTCCTCTCTCTCTCTCTCTCTCTCAATACTACTATCACTATATCTCTCTGTAGACACACAGAAACAGACATACACACCCAGAGAAGTGCATTGCCATGTAAATGTGCCCGTCAAAGCAGATGTATGCAAATGCTAATTGTAAATGAAGTTGGGAACAAGAGCGCAGTGGCTGCTGGGGAAAACAAAAACATGTTTACCCACCGGCACCCATGCTGTCACGGAACTAGGAGGAGGACAGAGGGAGAGGAGGGGAGAGGGAGAAAGGAAGATAAGAGTAGATGGAGGGGAGGAGAGAACGATAGGGGGAGCTGGGAAGAGGAGGAGAGAGCGATAGGGGGAGAGGGGGAGCTGGGAAGTGGAGGAGTAGAGAGGAACCAGGAGAGTCTATGACCATGCGTACCCAGAAACTACCCAAGTCATCCCAGTAAGTCTAACCCTAACCCTAACCCTAGTGAGTCATAAGTGCTTATGCTGAGCTAGACGCTGATACAGGGAAAAGGAGAAAGAAGAGGAGGAAGAGGAGAGAGCGAGACAGGGAGCAGAGGGGGAGAGGAGATGGGCAGGTCTAAGTGGATTGTGGTCTGACCTTTCCTGGGGTAAAAATCAATCTAGTTAAAAGCATTTGTAAAAGGCAGATGGATGCAAACCTGCTGCTTGGGAATCTTCCAATGAGGAACCTGGCTCTGTAATGTGTAATCAATGCACTGCTTATCTAATGACATCTGCTTCAGAGGGTAGAGAGAGAAAATGTAAAGGAAAAAGAGAAAAGGCAAAAGACAGGGAAAGAGAAATATATGGAGACAGAGGGAGGCATGTGGAGAAGAAAACCATAAAAACAATTTGAATTCAGATTCATATGATTATTTTCATTGGGAAATATAATGATATGGATGTGTACTGTATGCATGTCCAACGTTATATGACATATGCAAATGATTTGTAATTAATTATGTATATTTATGTGTATAAGTATTTATTTAATAGCTTGAAATGTGGGTGTAATTGTACATGGACAATGATAAAATGAGAAAGAAAACCGAGTCAGGTAAAATAAAGGTTTATTTAAAGAAATGCTGTAATGAGAAAAATCTATATGTGTGAGTTGGCTTCAGCCTCTCCGCCCGAGAACAGACTGCTCATCTCAGATGTTCCACCAGAATAACATTTTCCATCCCACACACTTACCTTTTCAAAAAGCCACCTCATTCTGGTTTTTAAGTGTAGATAATTAACCTTCAACATTTATCCTGGTCACGATTCCACCATTTGATATTCTTTTAATTACAATTTATTCCAGTTAATATGTTAGTTAATCTTATTCTTTTTCTTTTTCTTTGACTTGTCTGTCTTTCTCTCTGTGAATTGGTTCACTTCACACTTTGGCCCAAACCTGACCATGATCAGAACCAAACATGTTGAAACAGGCTTAAGCCAGACACAGAACAGAGCATAATCCAACCCCATGATGCTGAGTATGGGATCTAATGTGGTATAAGATCACTGCTGTCCTCCCCATGTGTAATTATGGGCTGGCCTGCTGTGTCTGTTAGCTGAGAGAGAGAGAGAGAGAGAGAGAGAGAGAGAGAGAGAGAGAGAGAGAGAGAGAGAGAGAGAGAGAGAGAGAGAGAGAGAGAGAGAGACAGAGTGTGTCCTCGGCAGAGAGGTGTGATTTCGCCGGGAGAGAGTGAGTCCCAGGTGCTGCGCTTCACCCAGGAGAACGGAGGGAACAACCTCAGACCAAACCTTTATTAGCAAACTGGAAAACAAAACTAAAAGTAACAAAACAAGAGCGTCCCGGGGATTAGAGTGAGGAACAGTGACGCAAAGAGGATGAACCCATGCCAAAACAACCACGCACACACACACACACACACACACACACACACACACACACACACACGCGCACACACACACTCATCAGGATGATCAGGATCTCTGAATGTGCCTCTGCACAGACAGACCCAGAGTGTAAACCGGGCAAACCGGGCAGTATGCACATTTATGCGTAGGCCCTGCCAGGAAACGACCATGAGCCTCTAAAGCGGAGCTCATACAGGCGGCTGCACGAACAGGAGGCGTGACAATGGTTTATTTATGGCAGTTGAGCCGCCGAGTCACAACCACAGTAGCTGTTCATTGTCTACTTGAGTAGTCCTTCTTCAACTTTGTACTTCTCCTTCTACTTCTTCTTCCATTTCTACTCCTTCTCCTACTTCTCCTTCTCCTTCTTCTCTTCTCCTCCCACTGTGGAGATTACATCGTCCTTCTATCCGGCCCTCCGGCTCACAGATTATAGCTATGGACTCTGACCCCCACAGAACCACCGGTGTCTTAATGCTTCCTCCAGCGAACAAGGACGTTTGAGGGATATGAACGGGTTAGTGGGGTGGAAATTCAGATGTGACGTGAAGAAGACATGTGTGTGTGTGTGTGTGTGTGTGTGTATGTGTGTGTTTTCTCTCTCTAGGTCATGGAAAGAGAGAGAGAGAGAAAGACACACACACACACAAACACTCACACACACACACACACACACACACACACACACACAGAGGAGTGAGGTGAGGTGGGAGGAGAGATGGAAGGAGGGAAGGAGAGATAAAGTTATGCAAACTGAGGGGTGCAGGTATGGAGGGAGGGAGTTTGCTTATATATACACACATGTGTAAATCTTTATGTTCTATTGTTACATACTCTAGTATATATTAAATGTTTGCATATCATGATAAAGCAGTTGCTGGGTGAGGTGAACTGGATGCAGCATTCAGTCGAGCCAGCATGTAGAATCAAGATGGAACCAAGATGGCTGCTAGGGGAATAAGGTCCATGAGACAAACATACTGGGAAGTGTGGGAGTTAATGAATGGAGGTGTGAAAGCTACAACCCCATAACAATCAAAGCATGTGTATGTGTGTGTGTGTGTGTGTGTGTGTGTGTTTGTGCATGTGTGCATAATATGCACTTTTGTCTGCATGGATGTGTGTATGTGCATGCACGTGTATGCATGTGAGTGTGTGTGACAACACAATGATATGCTTGCTAAAGTATGGTGGCTGGGACTGGAGCATGACTTTCAGCTGTTCACTTCCCTCCCTCCCTCTCTCTCTCTCTCTCCCTCGCTCGGTCTCTCCCTCTCTCTCTCTCCCCTCTCCCTCTCTCCCTCTTTCCCTCTCTTCCCTTCTGTCCTCTACACTCTGGCTCTAATCACAACCTCCTTCACACTCCCCCACCCCCCCCTCTCTCTCTCTCTCTCTCTCTCTCCCCCCCTCTTTCTCAGTGTCTCTGCAGAGCCACTGCACTGCAGAGGAAATTTGAACTGTTCCCAACTCGCATGCATCTCACTCAACACAGGAGAGAGAGAGAGGGAGAGAGAGAGACACACACACACACACACACACACACAGAGAGGAGTGAGGTGAGGTGGGAGGATAGATGGAAGGAGGGAAGGAGAGAGAGATAAAGTCATGCAAACTGAGGGGTGCAGGTATGGAGGGAGGGAGGGAGGGAGGGAGAAATCGTGACTAAGGCTTTTACATTTAGTAAAAGTATAAGGGATGCATGTAGGGCTTTACTTTGGTTAAATTATCCATGTTGTGACTAGTATAGCATACTGTTTAAAGTTTGCATACAGTTCGTATCATCACCTACCCCCTTTAGTAAAAACACTTGGTTTGGTTAATTAAATCAAGATCCATTTGCTATCAACACACTATTTGGCATAAAAGGCCACCGTAGTTGTATGCATTTAGTGGCCACTCCCCTAAAAATTAACCATCTAGAATTACTTCTATCACAGTAAACACATCCACAAAGAACATGTCTGCCACCGTATGTCTAAAAAGGTGGTTAGGGGGCAGTTCAGTCAGCACGTTTACATGCAGAGTAACTACACGAATAAGACCTCAACAGGACTTGTAAAATGCATGTAAACACCTTTATCCGATCTACTTCACACAAAAATCGGCACGTGAACGGAAAAGCTAAATCGGATAAGAACACCTAGATAAGTCGTTCATAGTCTGGTCTCTACCTGCATAATCAGCATAGTTTCGGAGTTCACATTCTGCGCATGCTCGAGATCTTTTCTGGGGGCCGCGAGCAGAAGAAGACAGTATACGTGTTGTTGTCGCCGTCAGAAAACCAGAAACTGAGATTTATTTAAAAAGGTGGCGCAGAAGATAGAGGAAGCCGGTGAATATGGTTACCCTCTATAAGAAGCGTATCACTGGCTGCGGGAGCGCGCATGGCATGCATTCAGTAAAGGTGGAAGCACACAGACGCTACACTTCGATTTCACCCAAGGCTGAATTACAAGTACAAGTTTTCCTAAATGTGGGTCATCAACGAGGTTGTAAAGTAGTAACTTCGGGCACATCTGTCAAAATAAACGTTTTTTTATTTTTTTCTTCTTTTTTCTTGCATGACATGTTTCGGCCAATGAATCGGTTTACTCACCACCATGTATACTCAGACAATTTCAGTTGTCCAATTGCGGAGCATATTCAAACTATGGCTTTAATTGGATTAAGCTGTGCATGTAAACATACTGCCTGTCTCAGCTGTCGACTCCCAGCTGAAAAGTCTAATCCCATTTGATGGTCATTCGATCCACAGTCCCCCTCTGCCACTCACTGCACATCGCTGTGGACAGAAGTGTCTTCTGAATCTGATCATGTAGGAAGGAAGACATATATTATAATATGCTATATATGTTTAGTTTTTTCGTTATTGTCAATAGGTGGTGGTGCTGAATGCAGTTATTGTGTTTGTCAGTGTTTTTTTTATTTTGAGACTCTCACTGCTTTACCACATAGAACCGAGTAACATAGAAACGAAAGTAATCTATGGACGGGCTATCTCGTTACCGTTGTTTGGCTGAATGATGAAAGAAGTAGAACAATGGATCTCTTCCGCCCTCTGGTGGCAAATAAAAACACAATCTCATCAACAATTTCCACGTTCTAAAATGCTATGAACATCCATACATTTAAATAGATTATAAATATTGTCCAATTTGGAATTGGAATACTAATGCTGCAATTATCAGTCAGCCCGCATATTTAGTTGAACCAGCAAAAAAAAAGGGCTTCATTCTTGATCATTTTCATTAATCCTCTCCCAAGTCTCTAAACATAAGATAAGATAAGATGTATAGTAGAATATGCTAAATTTGCAAATACATACCAATATGAGTGGTTGTATTAGTCTTCAATATAAGTATTATGGTCTGCAATGTATACAATATTAAGATTAAGATTATGGTTCCACGTTCACGCAACGCCATGACTACGCAGACGTTTCGACGCAGTCGTGAACCTTTACAATTTAGGTAGGTGCACGTCAGGCCCTTGCGGTGGACGCAAGGGCCTGAAGCTTTCTTTTTTTTCTTTATAGGTCCATGGCCTGCAGGGCCCAAGGGCTGATTATGGTTAGGGTTAGGGTTAGGTGCTGTTGAGCACTAGGCATATTGTCCTATGCCATTGACCTGCAGGAGGAGCTGGAGAGTTCCGGTGCTAATGAGGGAATTGAAGCCATCCGTGTTTATGGCTGTCAAATTATAGGTGTCCTGTGGCCTCATTCTCTCTCCCTGATCGGCTCTAGCCAGGCGCGTTTGAGGGCTGGCTGCAGTGGATCGCAATGCCCTTTTTGCGTTATGCATTACATGTGTCATGCAGACATGCATGACTCTTTACGTTACCTCTTCTTCTGATTTATGGAAATACTGCTCTCAATAAATTGAGATTATTGTAATTAACGTTACCCAACGGTGTCTGTCTCCTTATGTCCATCACCTTTGAGCCAAGGCGTTTGTGACACTACAATATTAGTCTTCAATATTGGTACAATGCTCTTCAATCATAGTCTTCTATTCTTCAATATCAGTAAAATATGACTCTTCTAGTCTCCAATATTGGTACAATATTAATCTTCTCCAGAGATAACTTTTGTTTAGGTGCAGCAGAAGCAGCCATTGTCTGGAACTTCTGATGTTCTCTATTAAGGGGAAAATTAATTCTCACTGGACCTTTTGTCAACTTTGTCCTGAGAACCAAGACAGACTAACATAAACTCAGCTCATCCTCCCAATAGGTGGACATGGGATTGCCTTTCTCCATTTCCAGGGCTCCATGTCACACTGTGGCCTTGAGTCTCATTCCTTTCTCATCTGGCTTCTATGTAATTAACGCTTTCTCTTGTTGCATATTCCTATGTGCTAAGTTTTAAACTTTGATAATTTCCACTAGCATATTAAACTCCTATACATACCAACTGTTTATTATATTTCTTTGCATCTCTCTAAAAAATAAAATAGCTCATGACAAAGTCATGGATGCATCATGTACACAAATCAACATTTGAATCCATCAAAGCAATTGGGACTTGAAGGAATTGCCTAAACCGTTGTTCTATAGCAAATGTATGCCTACTAGTGATGGCTCGTTCGCGAACGAATCAGTTCGAACGAACGACTCTTTAACATGAACGAACCGACCTGATTCCCCGTTTCAGTTCGTCTCCACACTCGTTAATGTTGTGTTGATTGATGACCGTTTGCACCATTGCACGATCGTGATTCGTTTGAAAATGAGAATGAAGGAGGAGCGGAGTCTGACCGACTCTGTGACTGAGAACCGTGATTCACCGCTACCGGAAATGCAAACGAATTAACGAACGAGTGAACGACTCTTCTTGGCGAACTGATCGACTCGAACTGATTCATTCAAACGAATCATGAAATCCACCACTAATGCCTACACAGCGGCCCATGTATGGTCTGCCCGCCAGTAGGGGGCAGTAGTAGTAGGAATGTTTAGACCGGAACCAGAATAGGGGATTGTGGGTATTCTTCTCTCCTGATATAGTCCGTGGCGATCAGAACGTCGTTAATCGTTGGAGGAGAAATTGACACGAACGGTCTCACAGCAGCGGAGCGGTCCAAACAACACTTGTAATAGTACTTATTTATTACTCACGCATGATATTAACATCGATATATATATATTTTTTTTTAATATCAAGACGCTTTTTGTAGCGGGGTTCAGAGTTTATGAAGGTTGCTGATTTAACTCTGGAGTTTGTTCCTGCGCAGTCGGACCGCCGCACACTCTCTCAACACTCGAGCGGTTCCGGGGAGATGTGCATTGAGATCATGGACTCCACCGCCACACACTGTTCCAAACACAAATCCGTGTCGAAGATGAAGTGGAAAATGCTTCGAACGAGGACGACGGAGGACACTTTCAAGATGTTGCACAAGACCGTGAAGACCGCGGCGGCCCGGAGGTGCGTCCACAAGGGGAAGCCGCCGACGGCCAGACCCGGTAAGGAAGGGGAACACAGGAGGGGCACACTGGGCCACACAGACGGTCCTTTTACGCACCGCCGGCCAGGCGCCATGGCGCCGGGGAACACCACCCAGTACCTCATGGAGAACGTCTACGCTGACATGATGCCGCCGCTCGGTGACTCGTTCTCGCCGCGCTCGGTTTACGACACCGCCGTAGATGTTTACGGTGAGTCGTTGTCGCCGACCAGCGTTTCCACGGCGCTGGACTCCATTTACGACGACTATCTCGCTTTTCAACAGCGGGACTTTGAGGAAGTGTTCGGCCTGTGAGCCGTCATGCTAATCAGGAACGGGACTAGTCGACGCGGCCTCTACCGACGTCGCCTCGCGAGACTTGGCTGTGGCCCGCGGTCTCAACCGACGTGACCTCGCGAGACTTGGCTGTGGCCCGCGGTCTCAACTGACATGACCTCGCGAGACTTGGCTGTGGCCTGCGGGCTCACCGATGACACGTCTGTGGCAAAAGGTGTGCTGAATTGCATTTTTTTTTTTTTTCGTTTGTTCCGTTTAATTCCATGTGTCGAATGCGTTGGCGTTGTAGTCGATGTGTTGACAAGAGAATCGCTGCTGGGTCATGTCGCATGTTTCATGGTTGGGCTTTATTTATCACAGAGCTGAACCCGACACCCCCCGCAGTGTCGGGCGCGCTCCCGAACAGCGCCGGCCGCCCCCGACGACCGCCTCAAACCCACCTCTCGCCTCCTCTTGCGTAATCAAGGTAAACGCTACGGTAACGGAGAGCCAATGGCAGGTACTACCAATGTCGATACATGTGTCCCATTGCTAAAGTACTGGGGAGTGTCTCGGTGGGTGATGAACATGTAAACGTTGTCTGAGCCTTTTCCAGGTCACAGCTCCACGGACTCTGGGTTCGGCTGTGAACTGGAGCAGAAAGCGGAGTCTCCCTCACAGAGATGGACACAAGGTGACTCTTTGTGCCGGGTTATGTCATAAAGACTGGTTAATGAAGTCTGCGTGTAAATAATGTACATAAAGGTTATTTCGTGTTGTGTTTTAGCCATTAAAATATGATTTTGGAAATAGTGTGAATGTGTCATGACTGTTTATTTTGTGTCTATTCAGTGACGATACAACTTGATTAATTAACTTTGATCAATAAAACGACGACTCCTGTTTTAAAATAACGCTGTTCTTCAAAAACAAACTACTTCCGGGAAGGAGCCTGCCCAAGATGGCGTCCTCCGCTCCGCCCACAGTAACGGCCTCCTGCCGTCACCAGCTGCCGCCCCATGAACCACGAATAGGTAAACCAGGGTCCAGGTCGGGTTAAATGTCAGTCTATTCCTGAACTGTGGAGAATGTTGCGTAAGAATATTAAAATAAATGCTATCACACACTTGTTTGCCTTGAATTTGTCCGGTAAGCTGTCCGTATTTACCGTGTCTTTATTTATTTAAACATGTTTAGAGCTGTCCTGGAAATAAGTTGACCAACGGCAGTAACGATTGCGTCGGGTTTTGTCAAGGGACAAACACTAGATTTAAGGATAATCGTTTATGGCTGATTTATTGCTTGCCTCCAATATTTTAAATTATGACTGCTAGTTAGTGGTTAGGTATGAGGTTACGGAACATGACAACTGCTAGTTAGTGGTGGGGTTAGGGTCGAGTTTACTGAACATGCCAGGGACTTGTGACCGTTTCTGCACACAGTTGCCAGCGTCGTCATGGAGCGGTACAGTAGTTAGTTTCGGTACATTTATTTTGATTTCATGAATACATTTGTGAACATGCGTTTCGAACAATGTAATTTATATATGTTAAAAATTACCCAAGTCTTAATATCTCATTAATCTTTGAGAGTTTATATTCTGAGCAGATTGTTTTAAAGTACTATGAATGATTGGCTACTATCAGTAGGGGCTAAATATACTTTAAACATTAAGCACTGGTTTATACGACCCGGTCCGTAAACAGTTCTTGGCATTCTGTAGCGTCTTGTCCTATCTTTGTTGTATACGGGGAGTGGGTTAACCAAGTTCCAAGAACCAAGTACTTGCTTCTATGAACATCCCTTCTGTACCGACACATTGTTTCATATTTCTTCTGATAAATGTACCTATTGTAAGTCGGTTTGGATAAAGCGTCTGCTAAATAAATGGAATTAAGTCCTCACATCGGAGTTAATGCTCAAGTGAGTTGAGCGGTTTGAGCCGGATAAAGGCCCATTCACACCCTACGGTAAATACGGATACGGACGCTTTCGTCCGGTCCCGGAGGTCGTTTCGTCCGTCAGTGGGTCCGTCGCCTCGGAGTTTACGAATCCGGAGTGCTCCGGACGAACCGGAGCAATACCACCGGAGATCGAGGCGGCAGTAGAGGTCCAAGTCCAACCATTCGCAAAAATAGAGAATAGTAGCCTAGGCCTATAATATCTGATTGTGTGTGTGTGTGTGTGTGTATATATATGTGTGTGTAATATATGTGTGTGTATATATATGTATATATATATGTATATATGTGTGTGTGTGTGTGTGTGTGTGTGTGTGTATATATATATATTTGTTTTTAACGTTTTATACTTATATTATACTATATACCTGACCTAATTTTATTGTTCACCTGCTTTGGCAATGCAAATGTATATTTTTCATGCCAATAAAACGTTTTTGAATTAAAATTTTGAGCAGAGAATCTACAGGTTGGTGAGGGGTGCCCCATGCCACCGCCGCGTATACTTTGTTCTGGATGACACAGCAAAATCATCTCCTCTACAGATACCATCATGTTTGCGATTGTCGATGCCGGTCATTTTATACACGACAGTCACTGCCCTCTAGAGGTTGTTTTGCGTAACATCCATAACAACGCTGAATCCGGACGGAGGTATGAAGGGTAGTCCCAGAGACAACGTTTAGTACAAACGGACGAATTTCGTCCGGATCCGGAGGTATGAGGCGGCCTTAAACTTTAATTGCATCCGTATACCCTCAATATAATGCCATCCTAATGTATGAAAATTTAGCCGTGAGCCTGAATGTATTAACCTGACTCTCGCCAGATGAATTTCGTTCCACCTAGCTCCTCATGAGTGGAGCTAGGTGGAACGAAATTCATCTGGTGAGAGTCTGGTTATGGATGTATAGCTCCGACCGAAAAGGCTCCAGTCTACTAAATAAACGCCTAGTTCACTCGGGAACAGCCCATGACATCGGATAGCTGAAATAACCAGTTTCTGATCCACAGTCGCTCATTTCCATATTATATTCTGTAGGCTAACTGAATACATATCTAGCCAAAACAGTTTTTCCGCATATTTATGACGCAATGGAAGTTGTAGGTTGGTATGATTTACCAGTACCACTACCAACAACCTCGATAGTATACCGGACAGTTTTGTTTGTGACACCAATTTTGCTCATCAGCAGCCTCCGCTGGCAACGAGTAGGTACAGCACTTTGATTGTGCTGTCGTGTTGGTGTGTTACACCATGATGCCACAAGGCGGCAGTAGTTGTCAATTTATTGAAACTAGGCGAATGTCATGTTATAGTGCATGTCCAGGGTTTGAGCTCTGGTCTTCAGATTAAATTCATGTTACAAGCGACAAAGAACGAACATTACATTTTCGAGTTGACTCTTTCTTCACCCATCTACTCTGATGGACAGTGGGCAAGAGAATGGCCATTTGCCAAAAATTTCAACTTTTGGTTTCACCCATTGCACCTCACAGGTTCAGGCAGACAATCCAGTGTGTTGGTTAACAATTGCACCCAAGGGACCCTGCGTTGCTGTTGCTTCCTTTATTGATAAAACTGCTGCACAAGCGCCCAACAGCCTTTGTACTGGGCCCTTCTGGAAACAGAGGGCATAGGCCTCACATCTATTGTCCATTAAAGGAATGGAATGGCCCCCTCTTCATCCGCTAATCATTGAGGGCTGCCGATGTATAGAAATGGTTGTTGAGGTGTAGTCTTTCAACCTCAGAGCCATAAGATGCCCATTGGAACATAACCAGGGGTTTTACAATTATAACAATCATTGTTAACTTCGATTTGATAGCAACTGCAAGCTTCTGCGACCAACCATACTGTAGCTAAATCATTTACTCTCATGGGTTTATTCTGTTTCATGCCAAGATAAGGAGGGCCACCAGTCTGTCTGTATATGTGCTATATAATCTATAGATGTTAGCCAGGTGGTACTGATATGCAGTTGTGCTATGGACTTTGTGGAACAGGGGAACAACCGAGGAACACAGTAAATGTGGCTGGATATTCTAGGTGGGTTCCTTCATCTTTTAGCGCCATGAGAGGACTAACACGAAAGCAGGAACAATGGTTGGATGGCCCTCTGGCCCCCCCGTGATGTGTGTTGGGGTGTGAACTCGCCCAGGAGATCTCAGGAGAGAAGGACAAGTTCATCTAAACAAAGGAAGCTGCATAAAAAGCCTTTTAAGTTTGCACTAATGACAAGTGGGTATCCTGTTGAGAGAAGGGCCTATCCAGCATCAAAGAGTTTCTGAATTTCCCCCCATAGTTGGGAGTGGAAAGGGTGTATATATATATTTAAATGGGCAGAATGTTATGTTGTGTGAGGTATTTCGAGAAGCAATATAGTCTGCTAAATCATTTAATGTAAAGTGGATGTTGGTAGCATTTATGCAAAGAAAAAGATTGTGAATGTTTATTTCTCACAGTAAACACGCCCCTATCTCCAAGCAACAGTAAGAGGTATGTATACTAAGTACGGGGTCAGCTGAATCACACATGTTGCAGGATAACACCCTGTTGTCAGAGGGTCACAAACCTCATCACCACTATCAACCTTACAGTGGGGGATACAAGGTTCTTACAATCTATTTGGTCCATAGGGAATTGGTTGACCTAGACAAGTGTTGGTGTTGAGGAAGGAGACGGCTTCATGCCGCGTTCTTAGTGACCTTCAAAGCTATGTTGCATATGCAAAACGTCAGAGGAGGTGATATCTCGTAATATCTGATTATTAATAGCTGATGTGTACGTAGGATGCAGTGCTTGAAATAGCTATGCTGAGATATTTGCTATACATATTATTATTTTACTGCTGTTCTACTTTCTGGTTGGTTCTACCTTCTCACTCGGCCATTGGATAGCCACCTGACCTAGTTGGGAACTCTTTCATTGGCTATCGGCCCTGGGTGACCGTCTGCTAAGTGACACAGACACACGTGTACAACTTCTAAACTAAGCTTCAAGCCCCAATTTTGAGACCATAAAATAAAGAAATAGGACAAGGAGAAAGAGTAACTGCTTTCCCGTTGAAACCGCTGGGGTGAACTTGAACCTCCTAAAACACGAGGCCGAGCCATTATTCAAAGGAACACATGACGAGACTGACATGGATGCCATCTGAAGCCCCTGTATTTTGCCTAAGGACGCCCTGTGGAGCCTTTAGGGGCCGTTTGACCCAGCATTATAGAAAGACCTGTCCGACCTGCGGCCAAAATACCCCTCCCCTGATTAATAATAGCTCTCAAGGTTCTTAAACTAGATCAAGGATATAGATCATGAACTGGTAGGCTATAGGACTAAAAATAAGTCAAATTTTTTTCTACTTCTCAAACTTTTTTTCTACTTCTACTTTCTCAAACTGACCATCAACTCTCAAAGGGTAAACCTCGATCATAAAGAATCATTACAACAATTTAAGGACCCCACAGACATGAGACTATGGGGCAGTGTTATCCAAATCAATGTATTGATATTCCAGGGAGAAATGTGAATCAGATATGAGCATCACATAGAAAGGAAACAAAAGTGAGCGAACTTGAGCAATTGTTGCCAGGTCGAGTCTGTTCCAGTGATTATGCTTGTAGCACGCAGACATTGCATCCCACTTAAGCACTCAACATATGCACTATATATAGTTGAGTGCAAAGTTTACACTTGCGAGCCAAATCTCCACCCTTTGTTTGATGCCATCAGTTTATTTTCCTATATTAGTTCATAATTTTAAGGCATAGTATTTTTCTCTCTGTCCTTGTCCATAAGTTGCAATGATGTCTGAGTCACCTGTGAGACAGGTTAATGATGTCATACATTTAAAGATGTACATGTTTTATGATATGATGCCTCCTGTCAACCTTATTGGCTAGATTGACTAATCCCCCCTTCTGATTGGCTAGACGTTGTGGGCTGGTTTTTGGCCTGCAACCACTATCGCTCATATCGCTCAGGCTGCCATCTTCTTAAAATTTAACTTCGAAAGATTTAAATCGTACTCCTTTATACATTGTGTTCAATGATTTACAAGCCTGCAAGACAGACAGTTATGTTACTAAGGAAATATGAAAATGTATCCACACCCACACGTTCAAGTTAATCTATTCAATGTTTAATGAGCAATGTGGCTGAAAATCATTGTCTAAAGGATGGAAAGCTTGCCGCAGAAGACTCTGGTTGGGAGCGGGGAGACAGCTGTGTCACTAGTCGATGTAGATATATGATTGGTGGCAGCAGAGGGTAAACAACAGATGGTTCAGTACCTGAGTACCGCGATTGCTGCTCACTGCTAATGCAACGACAATGCCCCGTCGAGGCAGCCTTTGGTTCTTGGCACCGATTGGCTTATATCTCATTGGCGATGTGACTCTCTCTCTCTCATTCCCTATCCCTCTCTCCTTCCCTCTTTCTTTCATTCCCTATCCCTCTCTCCTCTCTCTCTCCTTCCCCCTCTCTCTCTCCTCTCAGCAGGGTCTGGGGCTTACAGCACACCAACACAATCTTTGTCGGTTTGGTCTTCTGGATAATGGCCCGTGCCTAACATGGCTCCATTCAACCGCTATTATCCATGTTCTCTTTGCGATCTAGAAAAATCTACATTATTCTACGTTACCCGTTTCATATTTAAATTGTAAGCCAACAGAGCCCCTATGTCGTGCCTCCCCCCCTGGGTGATTGTTAGTTAAGGGTCGGAACATTTGGATTGTTTAAGTGATGATGGCTTATCTAATCAAATCAGCAGCCAATGCTGCTTCAATGCATGATTATTAAAAAATATTTGAAGTCATCAAATATGTTTACACCGTCCCTGTCCTATCATTCTGAAATGTTGGTACATAAAATAATGCAATATTTGTTGTAGTCAAAGTTCGCACTTCAGTTGAACTGTAACACAGAACCACTGTTCTTCAACTACTCTTTTCCTAAACTGAACTCATTGAGACAACCCTCCTGGCCGCTCACTAAACCGAGAGGCGAAAGCATTTGGTTTGTGGAGACACGCGTCCCCGCCTGCAGCCACGCCGTGTTTGTTTTGCTGGGCTCTGTGTGTCGTGAGGAGGAGGTTTAATAAGACCCAGTCGATACCGAGCTGGGAGGTTTGGCAGGAGCTAAATAAGACGGAGAGATCAATCGATAGCATGAGAGCCCGGCCCAGCCCACCATCACACCAATTGTCCCCCCTCATCGGTCTCCGTCAAACAACACCTGTTGTGTCGCCTGCACACACACACCAACTCAATGGACACATGGGAAAGCAAGGTGCACGTGCACACACTATCCTTGCTAGTGCAGATAAAGATAGCCCAACAATAACCCCGAATTTGGAAAAGGTAGAAGTTGTTGTTGGATAGAAACTAAACATTTGGTGAAGAGCAGCCGTTTCCCTCCCCTGGTACGTCTTCTAAAATGATTCTCTATCACCCCCGGGCTCCTGCACTCTGTGTGAGACCTCCTTTATGAAAGCTGTCAAAGTGACAGCTTGGATCCCCATCAAGGGTCCACCGCGGATCAGAACTCACCAGCTAACGTTGATGCTAACTGAAGCTCACGGGAAAACGATGACATGTGCTTCGAGTGTTTTGTGATTTATGTTTTGAAATCAATTTGAGCACAGAAACTATGGATTCATGTCTTGTCATTTATAGTTATCTGCAGTTCATGATATTTTCCTTCTGAAAGTGGAATTTCTTTAGAGCGCTTTTAAATGTACAAAATGTGTTCATAGAACTTCAGTGGTAGCATTGTTTGGCAGTTGGAACACATTCAATTGAATGTTTAAAAGGCTGAATTGAATACCATTTGTTTGCTATTGTGATAGAAATTAACACAATTTAGTTTTTTTACTTAATTGGACTGCTGATCTTTTAACTGTAGCCTAACAATGGATTTTAGGATAGCTTCATTCAATTTGTATGCAGACAAATTAAACTAAGATGGCTGCTGTCATTATTCATTATATTAAGGAGCCTGTCCGTCATGTTTCAGGGAGGAACAGGTGTGTGACTGGATGAGCGGCGCAGACATTTCTCCAGCGGGCTTGTCTCTGATTGGTTCCCAATTGCTCGCTTCAGACTATTGCAATCCTTCCTTATTTGATATGGTATTTGGTCTACTGAAGGCCAAGGCAGTGGAAGGTTTCTGACAATGTATGCCAGGGGTGGGGTGTTGGGGAGGGGGTGCCATTTAACTCAACCAAAAGCCAGCCCTTGAGACGAGCCCTTAGAGCGCTATTGTGATGAAGGGCTTTACAAATAGACTTGACCTGACATGATCTAAGAACACACAGCAGACCAGCACCGCACTTGCCGCCTACCAGGGACTCAGTGCTCGACTCCAACAACCATCACAACGTGGAACACCAAACGTGTTCAGACACTTCTGACATGAAGCCTTCTTACAGTACCCTAACTTTGGATTCATCTGACACGACCAAAATAAGCATGTTATTTATATTTGTATTTCTTTTGAATACAGACTCACGTCTGAAAATAACGACTTGAGTCCAAGTAAGAGATGGTGGTCATGGAGGTTTTGACTTTACCTGACAACCAGATGTTGTGGTTGCAAATATGCAAATTATTTAGATCTGCTTGTTACGTAACATATAATTTAATGTTCAAAGAATTGTGTTCATTATTTGCCAAGAGACTTTCAATGAAAGCTTTAGACCTATATATATATATTTGTGGCACACTGGGATTTACATTTGGTTCTTTATTTGAGCCTTCAACGTTGCAACAAATCCTTAAAAGTGGTTAGCAGCTGCAGGGGGTGATTTTCTGCTCCCTGCATTTGTTTTCCTCCAACCGAGACAAACCTCTCAGTCCAGTCAGACCACGCCATTACTTCTCTCAACCAAGCGGAGAACAGATTTTTCTTTTTACACGCTCCGGCTACCATTTTCAAACTAGAACAAACAAGTTATTTTTCTCCCACCCTCCGCCCCACTCTACCCCACCAACGGCCCCCCTCCCATCTTTCCCTCATTCGTCTATCAACGTAATTGGGCTCCTTCCAAGAATAGTAGCAAAGTGCCAAGGTCTGTCAAGGCGCCCGTGGTTAAAGTGTCCTTCAGTCCAGGAGACACTTCCTTATTCTGCACTGGCTTGGTGAGGTTGGCTCCTATTGAGTCTCCGCTAGTATTCCTTTTATCTTTGTTTAATCCTATTAGGTAATTTGTCCTTACCAGAAGTAGGCTATTTAATGTTTTACAGTTTCTGTGTCTCTGTTCTCCATCATTCGTGTATTGTGTATTGTGTAACACCTTCTGAACAATGGTCTCACCAGTGTAGTTCATGTTCTGCCCATGTTTCAAAATGTAAAAAGACTTCTTCACGTCGCCTCAAGGGAAGGCTGGAGACGTCGCTGAAAGAGATAATAATAGAAAGAGCCTTGTTATATCACACACACACACACACACACACACACACACACACACACACACACTGTAAGTTAGGACCCCCCTCTCTCCCTATGGAACAACCCTATCTTAAGGCCCATATGATGACCTACCCTACATTGACCTACCCCATCTCAGTGAGGGGGGGGGGGGGGGGTGCTCTTCACCCCTCCCAATGACCGATTACCAACTAAATGGTCCACATGCTAATGTGAAAGCCATTACGTGCTTCTCCCCATCAGCTAATATTAGCTGTATGCTAGCTTAATCTTGCCATGACACGTGGAGGCTGACCTCCTTCTGACCTTTACAAATCAATGATAAACTTGATCAAGCAAACCTTGGTATTTTCGTATATTTCACTATCTCTATAAGAGAGATGATGTAGTGGACCACTATTTTAACAGCTGCTCATCACCGTGACCCCAATGACTATCATATTAAATGTCTTTTCTATTTTCACCCTAAAAGAAAATGTTACGTTACATCATACGCAATGGAATTCATCTGATTATTCCAGCACACATTCCACATTAGGAGGATTCTTCACTCAGTGCAAGATTAACCATTTAGCCTGTATGCATGTAGGTCTCTGCTTAGCATACGAATTACACAGGGACATAGGGGCAATTATGAGCGGTGAATAGCCAGGCTGGATTCACATTGGAGCACATGTCATGTTGTGTCAGGATCGGGAACAAATCTGAAGTGTTTTTTTTTTTTTTTTCCATTCACCAGATAATGGAGAGATATTGTTTATGACTATGGGTCTTTGCACATGTTTGGAGGCAATTCCAATGGACAGCTTTGCATTTAGACTGCGTAAGAAAACCATTAGTTGACTAAGTGGAATATCAATAAAATCTTTCTGTCATCGGCCCCACCACCACAGCCACTTAACATATACTGTCACACACACACAGAAACACACACACACACACACAGACATATGAACAGAATCACAGTCAAATATATACACACAGACACGCAAGCATATGCATTTATGTCCACGTTAAAACAAAAAAGATTATAGAGGACCCACAAACACACACTGACACAGTTACTCTCATGCAGACACACACAAACACACCACCAAACACATTGACGACGAGCAGGACACACACACCACACGGTGGAGCTCTCCACTCGGGTCCAGCGCCCCGTCCACTCACGGTCCCGGGTTCAAATCCCCCGCCTCACGGCCCCTTCACCGTGTGACCCTGTGACAGCCTCCCGACCATCTGTCTGTCCTGTCCCGGCTTCAACCTACCCCACCTGCTTCACCCCCCTACCCCACCCGCTTCACCCCCACCCCCACCCTCATCCACCCCCACCCCACCCTGGTCTTCTACCTAGCAACTCAGACCTCCCCCCTTCTCCCATCTCTCTCCCCCTCCCCCTCTCTCTCCCCCCCTTCGGGGTGGTAGCTGTCTTCCCAGAGACCCTCACATTTTGCTGATATACAAGTGTGTGTGTGTTTGTGTGTGGTGTGTGTGTGTGTCATTTGTGCACACATGAGTCTTAGTGCACATGAGCATAGGCACGTGCACGAGCATAGGCACATGTGCACATGCACGAGCATACGCATGTGCACAAGTATAGGCACGTGCACGAGCATAGGCACGTGCACGAGCATAGGCATGTGCACACACTAAAATGCAGTAAAATGGTTTTCTTTCGATAGTTTTTTTCTGCTTAGCTCTACGAACAGGGATGACGGAATCATGTCCCCCCCTCCTCAGGTCTGAGAGACAGCCCTGTCTCTCCCCCACAGGTCTGAGAGACAGCCCTGTCTCTCCCCACAGGTCTGAGACACAGCCCTGTCTCTCCCCCACAGGTCTGAGACACAGCCCTGTCTCTCCCCCACAGGTCTGAGAGACAGCCTTGTCTCTCCCCCACAGGTCTGAGAGACAGCCCTGTCTCTCCGGTTCAGGAGACACAGTGACGCCCCGTGGAGAAGGGACATGGGCAGAGACAAGCTGCGGCAACAAGTACTCACATGCACACATAGAACAGGAGCTGTTAATGAGGCCCTGTGTGTGTGTGTGTGTGTGTGTGTGTTGCTTGTATTGTGTGTGTTGCTTGTATTGTGTGTATGTGTGTGTTGGTTGTATTGTGCGTGTGTGTGTTGGTTGTATTGTGTGTGTGTGTGTGTGTGTGTGTGTGTGTGTTAGTACATCAGATTCTCACATACACACAAGCACACACACACACACACACAGGACAGGCATAAGATCCATCATATGCTCCCAACGCTCTCATTTTATCTTTCCATGACTATCATTACACACACACACACACACACGTTGTTTATGTTGACCTGGCAATATTTCTTGCACTGCTGTCAAAATCGCCAGTCCGGTAAATGATTGTCAAGTGAATTGCAGTTATCTCCATCATGATGTAACCACCAAAACAACCATGCTGTCTTTTGATGTTAACTCCAAGTGAGAGAAGGAGAGGGAGGGAGAGAGAGAGAGATAGCAGAATGCATAATGGCACAGATAATTAGCTAATCATTTCAAAGTAGATGGTAGCAGCAGTAGCTGGTCTCATCTGATGTGCTATATTCTTATTGGACTTTTTGGATATGCTTTTCACTTCACATTGCATTGGTAATGATGGAAGTAACATAAACAAAGCAAGATGGAATTAGCATGCATTGTTCAAGACAACTGGGTACTGAATTTGAATTTGGTTATTTCAAAAGGAAAATCTCAAATAGACAAAATGACCCATTGGTTTACCAGTATCTTTTCTGTACAGACTCCTGACGTAAATGAAAAGCATGCTGGAGGCTGTGTGTACAAGAGATGGTCCCAGTGTGAACTGTGTTCTCTACACAACTCGTTTCACAGTCGCACTCACCTCTGGTTCATGCATGATGAACACACATGCACGGTTGCATGCTGTCTTGCCCTGTGACTTCCTCAGTACATCAAATACTCTGTGTGTGTGTGTGTGTGTGTGGGGGGGGGGGGGTTTGGGAGTGGGGGGAATGTCAATGTGTTTGAAGTCATTCGTTAATGTGAAGCCTTATCATGATGACAGGATAACATCGTGTGGTGTCCGTGTCCATGTCCCATCACTTGATTGGTGATGTGTGTGTGTGTGTGCGTGGACCTCTTTCATGCTGAGACTGCTTAGTATACTGTACATTTCCATACACTTATTTGAATCAAGAAATGCCTCTAATAGGAAAAATGTATAAACAACTATTGTAGTAAATTAAATTCCAAAAGGAAATGTGTGCACATGTTTTATAAAGATTACATTTGGTCCAGTGTGATTGGAAGTCAGACACATGGTCCTTGCATAAAATAAGCATGAGTAATATTATCAGAGATTGGCTACATGTGGTTACCGTGGAAACATGGTAAAGGCTGACAAAATGAGATCCCTTCTCTCCTTGATGATCTCCTACCCCGGCATCACAGAAAAATAAATTCCCTAAAAAGGTCAATTCTCTTACTACACCCAATCAAACAGCAAGGTTACGTTTGATTAAAGACGGGTCAGCTTTAAACGAGAACTGGTACCCAGCTGAAGCTCCCTCACATGCACTTACACACACAGCGCAAACACGTAGAATTCACAAACAGAAGAATCTCTATTGGTCTACACGTAAATGGAAAATAGACTGCAGTTATACAGCGCTTTTCAGACCTGTGCCCACTCAAAGCACATATACTTATATCATTTTCTTTTGTATGAGAAACATGATAAATTACCTGCACCAGTTGTGTGTGTGTGTGTGTGTGTGCTACATAAGTACGTGCGTGCATGCTTAATCTCAGCGGTCAGCGGTTGAGACATGTTTTTAAAAGAGAACAAAGACCTTTCAGGTTTTTGTACCAAACCTCAGGTGTGGCCGGTTTACTGAGGCAAAGTCCAAACCAACAGACCCCCCCACCCTAACCTCTTTATTACCCCCAGTTGATAAAGTCAAGGGCTCTGCGTCGTGAACACTGAGGCTCACAATGTGTTAGAGGTGAGTTTGCTTTGTGTCACACTACTGCCCCTTTAATGGACTGCAGAATG
>NC_140288.1:9874381-9876084 GCF_964030765.1 Micromesistius poutassou
GCAAGGTCACAGGCAGCTGCCTGGGAGCAGTGTGACGTATAGGCCTGCATCCAGTGGTTGTTAAACTGTGTGTGGCTTCAGTGACTGAGAACATACTCTTGAAATCTCTTGAGTAGATAGAGCTTTCTTGTATCACTGACTATCTGGACGGCTACTGATAGTACAAATGGTAAACATGTTCAAGGCTGAACTGAGCTGTTCTAGCCTGTACTGTTTCAATTTACAGTATCTTCAAATTCTGCATTTGAAACCAGAGCTGTTTTTTGATGGATGAGTACTCTCTCAGCTGGCTTTCCGTGACTTGTGGATGTTTATGTCCAACTTAATTCCCTCTCTGAGATTTCACCTGACGACCTTCACGACCTCGACAGCATCAACCTAAAGATCAAGCTTCACCGCTAAATATCTCAACATGTTGCACCACAGAGAAAGTCGCATTTCTCTGTAGGTTTTCGGAAGACTTAGTGAAAAACCTGTTTGCCTCATTTGACAAAGTATAGGAGTCCTTTCCATCTAGGCAGAGAATACATTCCCTGTAATAAGGATTCCCTGTAAGGATAGCTATTGTTAGCTCACCAGGCCACAGGGTTAAGTCAGGTCTGAATGCAGGCGCCGAACGTTTAGCTTGGTGCTACATCCACAGGTCAGTATTTATCAGGTTGTGTGCCCCTATGTGGCCCAACAGGTGTATTTAAAGACATATTAACGGGAGGGGTAAGCTAGTTTTAGTTGTATTGTTGGATACGTAACACAAACAGAAATGATATTGGAGCAGACATTCACTGTTCATATTTCAGTTCACCCGATTTTTTTATCCCCAACATATGGTCATCAGCATATGCAAATGAGCAGCACAAATTACCATACGGGTTAGTTAATGAAGTGGCCCATGAAGAGAGATTGCGTTGGACGGGATTAAACGGCACTTTTAATTGGCTAATGTTTCAGCGGGCTCCGCAGTGTGGCAGTGAGAGAGGGTTTGTCATCATGGCTCAGGGCTGTGAATGACTCTCTCACTCTGCTCCTCACACACTAATGTCCCGGCACAACTCGCTCTTGTTGCTGGACGTAACAGTAATAGTGTTGTGATGCTCACAGTATCCTATTCATCAAACAATCAAAGCGTCCTATCACCATTGGAGTAATTAAAACAACAATATCAAGACCAGTTTGAAGTAGTTAGGAAAAACTAAAACTGGGAATCTGAAAGATTATTCAGTATTATCTTTTCGTTTTTGATGGCTGCATTAAATCATTGTTTTCATCTACGAGATATTCATCCATACACACATATACTGTAACTAAAGATATACACAGATGTTAATGTGTATACATATACACTCTATAAACAGTAGATACATGTGTATGTTGTGTATCAATCTATATTAATATATAGGTTAAGAGGTTGAAAATATGTATATAGAGGTGTGTATGGCATCTTTATTTGAAAATAAATAGAGAGAGGGCGAGAGAGGGATAGAGAGAGAGAAAGAGAGAGAGTTACAACACTCCCTGACTATCCACAGATCAGCCCATCAGGACGGGTTTTTCCTGTAAGAAAATATTCCATAAAATAGTCCATAACGCGATGACCTTGAAAGCTGCATTGACCCCATTTAAAGTGGAAACGGTACACTTAACCTTTCTAAACTATCATACACCCCCACACACACACCCCCCCACACACACACACCCCCAGACCA
>NC_140288.1:9881284-9896284 GCF_964030765.1 Micromesistius poutassou
ACACAAACTACAGTCTGTTGACTCAATGTGTGCATTGATGCTGTTTCCAGCTTTAAGACGATTTCATGGTTGTTTCTTTATATGCGTCAAGCTATCTAGATCTCTCTCTCTCTCTCTCTCTCTCTCTCTCTCTCTCACTCTCTCTCGCTCTCTCTCTGTTTCTTTCTCTGTGTTTTCCTCTCTTTCTCTCTCTCTCTCTCTCTCTCTGACTATTTCTGGTGTTCTCTTTCTCTCTCACCCATGCTATCTCTCTCTCTAGCTGACTCAGTTACTCTCTCTCTCTCTCTCTTTCTTCTTCTTCTTCTTCTTCTTCTTCTTCTTCTTCTCCCGCCCACACATCCAGTGCTCATCGCGAGTCCTGACCCTGACCCCCATGTTTCCACTGCTCAATGAAAAGCTTGCACACACTGCGCTGCACACACACACACACACACACACACACACACACACACACACACACACACACACACACACACACACACACACACACACACACACACTACTCTGTGGGGGTTGTCATTCAGCAACAGTAACGAGCAGCGATCTCAGCCTCATCATTTTTCTAAGGCAAAACAATCATTTAGACAGTGTGTGTGTTTCATTGTCAATGTGTGTGTGTGTGTGTGTGTGTGTGTGTGTGTGTTTTTGTCTGTGCATGCATGAATTTAATAAACAAAACGAAAGAAAGAATAATAGCACAAAGGAATCTGCAAGATTTTATATCAAATTATTATACCAACTTTCTCCATGCACCTGCTAATACACATACACACACACATCCCTATTTGAACAGAAGAACACAAATATGGCCCACAAAACATGACAACATGACACATAAATATGGAAATACACAGGAACATCTGTCACACACACATAAACCGTCAAAAACTAAAGCACACAGACACAGATGTGTGTGTGCTTTACTATTTGCCATTGCAGGGTACTTGGTGATGATGTCATCACTGAACAGCCCTGGGTTAGCTTAGGACAGGATAACTCCAGGATCTTATATAGACACACACGCACACACACACACACACACACAGTCACACTCACACAGACAGACGCACGGACGCACGCACACACACACACACACACACACACACACACACAATGCACAGTCACACTCACACAGACATACACACGCACACAGTGCACTTCACTCTTTCAAATAATGGGATATTTTGTATTGTTTTTTTTATTTTGGACAGCCATGAGGATTTAAGCCGGCAAACATGTAAACCCCTGCGGACATAGAGGCTGACACGCCACCGTGACTACGCTGGCTGCTGCAGCCAATCACTACTGTCGGGATCTGAAATCTGTCCTCCGGCAAATACAGAGCCAGAAATTACACCTGGCAGCCATCTTGATTCCATATTCCGCATTCAGTTCTCTCACCAAGTGAGCGTTGAGAGCCAAGATGGTTGCTAGGGGAGTATGGACATGTGTCTAGCAGACATGATATAGTCAAAGTTAATTTAATTCTGTCTTTCTTCACACTCAGTGCTTCACAAGGTTGGGGCAGGGGGACGTTTTCAATTTAAAAGAAGAAAATTTGTATTTATCCTCACCTGTATGCATCAGTGCATGCATACATGGAAACCAAACCGCAAGCGACCCACTCACAAAGACACACACATACAGCCAAAGAAGCATAGACATGTCTTACACACAGATACACACTTACTGTATGGTCGGCTGCTTCACCACCCAGGTATAAAATACCTTAGCTTTGCTCTTCGGCCTGTTGACAAGTTGTCATACATTCACATACGTCTGAACTGATCAACACACGTTTTTTGTTTAACAAGTTCAACCAAAGCATCAGCAAACCTATCATTTTGTGAGGACTAGGTCTCATTTGGTTTCTTTATAAAATGTATACAAATGTACATAGCGTGATTTGTATATAGATGCATGTCATCTATATGCATTTATAACAGAAAATGATGAGAGACTGCAGTTTATTCATTCATTCTCATGTTTGATATTCTTGAAGGAGGTCAACTACATCTTCACACACAAACAGTACGAAGATTTATGTGTCAGATCTTTATTTGCACATAATATCTTCCTAGTGTTGACACAGCAGCGGAACTTTCCAGTGTGTCTGCAGGGTGAGACAACAAATGTAACAATGTGTTAAGTTTTTAGCTTCTAAAGATCCACAGACAAATTCCCTCTCCCTCACCCCCAAACACACACTCTCGCTCTCTCTCTCTCTCTCTCTCTCTCTCTCTCTCTCTCTCTCTCTTCCTCTGTTTCTCTCTCTCTCTCTCTCTCTCTCTCTCTCTCTCTCTCTCTCTCTCTCTCTCTCTCTCTCGTCAGTAGAGATGGGGGACAGGGGGCGGTTCAGAGACCCTGCCTGGGTCTTTATCCCTCTGCCCATAGGGGGGAGACACACTGACGGACTCACAGACGCTGGAGAAACAGAAAATAAAAGACTGATATGAAAGGACTTTCCTCTTCCATAACTGATATAACCAAACCAAGTTACAAGTTAAATTGGCAAGACAACTGTGACTTATATATACAAAGAGAAATGCCTAATTTTATTCATGGTCATGGTTAAAAGAGTGAGAAAGGTTCAGGGTGAGAAGTTCAGTCATCCGGGAGGAACTCGGATTAGAGCCGCTGCTCCTTTGCTTAGAAAGGAGTCAGTTGAGGTGGTTCGGGCATCTGGTAAGGATGCCCACTGGACGCCTCCCTTGGGAGGTGTTCCAGGCACGACCAGTGGGGAGGAGACCCCGGGGAAGACCCAGGACTAGGTGGAGAGATTATATCTCAACACTGGCCTGGGAACGCCTCGGGATCCCCCCGTCAGAGCTGGTCAATGTGGCCCGGGAAAGGGAAGTCTGGGGCCCCCTGCTTGAGCTGCTGCCCCCGCGACCCAACCCCGGATAAGCGGATGACGATGAGGATGAGGTTAAAAGAATAAGATAAGTTAAGTTTAAAGTTTATATAAAAATAAATATATTAATAAAAAATCATTAACTATGGGACTATTATGTCCACTGTGGCTGTTAATTAAGTTTAACATACTTCTTGGACAGCTCATTATCCAAATATTTAAACTATTTTTTGTTACTTGCTCATGCTTTTTATTTGATGTGATTGAATTAAGTCGTTGCTACTTATTGAGGCCATGACATTTTTGTTGAAGGCCCACACATTTAAAACGTGTATTCATAAGGTGTATTAATAACATTTGAGGGAGAGGTGTGTGGAAATATGAATCTGTGTTTTATATTGTGTTTTTCTGAATGTGTGCAAGCATGAGGAACGAATGGTAAACACTCCTGAAATAGACACAGAAAAAAGTCCTACACAGACACACACACACACACACACCTACACACAAAGCAGAGCCAGTCCTACAGACACACACACACACCTACACACCGGCCGTGGTGAAGATATTCTGGGCCCTTCCGCATCTTATTCCACATGTTATTATTAGCCTGAAGGAGACGGACTGCGGAAAGTGAAGAGTGGGGTGGCAGTTTGTGTGTGTACATGTGTGTATATATTATGTGTTTATTGTGTGTGTGTGTGTGTGTGTGTCTGTGTGTGTGTTGGGGGAGCTCTCTGTGTACGTGCCTGTGTTCATACGTGTAGTCGAGGTGATAATGTTTAACGGTGTCCCGCGCATGTGTCTCACGTTATTTATAAAGTGTTGTGCCCCATGGGTACACCGCCCCCCACTATCCCATTACCTCTCGTCCCGCTGGGCACAGCCCGCCTCCGTGCTGCTGTCCAGGGTTGTGTCTTCAGACCGGTGTCCCCGGTCCGCCCCACAGCGGCCCACTCTGTCCCCCCTGCGGTCCGTGCAGTGTGTCGCCCCCCACCTCCCTCAGCCACCTCCCTGGGGCTCTCCTACCCTCGATGTAGGCCAGAGGCAGACACAACGTGAGACCCTGGAGGAACCTTTCCTTACGGTTTGGCGCCTATAGTTGTTCTGACCCAGTGGCCATATTGGTTTGTTGTGTCGGGGGAACCTTCTCGAACCTTTGGGGAATCCACGACTACTCAGCGCATTCTGTTTACTTCTGCATCCCACCTCCCCTCCCAGGTAGCTGTAGAATGCCTTTCAGGTGGATCATCTGGTCTATGATTCCAGAAGGTTCACCCACCCAACCAACCAATCAGGGAGCTGGTAGGTTGTAGGATAAATGGCCAAAACAGCTGTATACTTTATTTCCTTATTATGTGAGTGAGTCTGTCTCCGTTACCGGCTATTCTATCATGTTGGACATCCTCAGAGTTTCCCTTTACCGCACTTGTGGCTTCCTGTTGTGTTGCCGTAGCAACGCTATAAATAGTAAGCGTGAATAGTAGGGGCAGTTGCTTGTATCATCCTTGGTCCAAGTCATCACGTGGATTCAAAAACATGGCTTTTATTTGACACACACACACACACACACACACACACACACACACACACACACACACACACACACACAAAGCCCCTAACTACCCCTCCCCCTCCCATTATGAATATTCATATCCAAACGTCAGTGTAAATTATATTATTACCGCACAAAAGATCATCCGGTGGTGGGTTTATGGGATTGGTTTGAGACGACATCATCCCTGTTTTCTGACCGGGAAGTAGGTCACCATATTGAGGTTTTCCACCAATCACATCACCGTGGATTAGCAGATCCATCCACGACCAGCAGCACATTTGATATTGAAAATTAACTTGAGGATTTGGTGACAATCAGCGGTCCTGGTGACGCGTCTGACGTCCGGTGGGACCTAGCAGAGGCCCCTGGGTGAGATGGTGCCTCCTGATGTGAACGGCCCGTAGCCTTTAAATGTTTAAACACGATTTGGTCCCACTGCGACGATCGTACACGTGTCTGACTCAAAGCTATCAAAGTTAAAGTCTTTTTTGTGTGTGTGTGTGTGTGTGTGTGTGTGTTGTTTGTGTGTGTCATACAATCATTCCGGTGTTTCTTCAAAGGTTTTATTTGTAAATATTAGATTATATTTCAATGACTCAATTACATCTTGGTTCTGTGGGAAATACAAATCATTAAATTCACAATCACAGGACATTTATTGAACCGCAGAAAATGGGTTATAAACAGAATGCAACAAGCTTCAGCTATTCAGTTATAGTTGATAGCCTATTTAACAAAACATATACAATCAGAATCGGTAATTCAATCAATTCAAACAATACAGATGGCTGCTGTGGCATCGTCTCCTTATTATTGAGGCCTCGTGATTCGTCTTCATCTCCGTGACGGACGATATGACCGGGAGTTATAGCCTCTGTTAAGACTCACACTCACACAGAGCCCAAGTTGATGTTCTCCGTTACAGGGTCCAGTGAGCTGGGAGGTGAAGCGCTGTGGACTCTGGTCAGGCTGGCGTTTAATCAGCGGCGGACAAGGGCACAGCGCACGATGACGCTGCCCGCTGATGACTCATCGATCACTGTCGGCTGTAAAACTTCCAATCAGAGGGACCTTGTCCGTGTCACGTCCAATCAGATTGATGGGCATATTTCTCATCTTCCTGTTCTTTTTTTGTTGCCTGTTTCCCTGACGGTTGAGGCTGACATGAAGTTAAATTTCCGGCCTGAGAGAAATCCATCACGTATCATGTCTGCAATCACCTTTTTATTCCCACACCTAACATTTGCTTATGACGGTGCTTTAGAAGTGATTTATTTTTCCTATTTCTTTTAATTATGACTATGAATCAAAGGGAGTGCAGAACTCAGAGCCAGCCCCAGAGGACATATGGATATATATGGATCCCAATGCAATGCTGAATGCACGCTTTTACCCCAAAACAGAAAAAAAAGAAATTGTAAATATATATTTAAAATTGATGAATCCATGCATTTTTTATTACTTAGCAATTGATTTCCTCCCCACCCAGCGAGTGTCTCCACAGCCTCCTCTGTTTCATCCGCCCCCCCCCCCCCCTCCCATCATCTGACTCCTCAACACCCATTTCTTAATTCCCGTGTGTGGATTCCACGTCGCTGTGACCCTGTACTCACCAGGCGGGTGACGCTGAACGTGTGTCATCCCCGCTCCACAAGCGTGGTAATGAGTTGTAGCAATCCGCCACCGGCTCGGGGCTGACCGCTCAATCAGACGGGCAAGGGAATCAGGACGCTGTGGGCCGTGGGCGCAGAATAATCTAATGGTGCTCTGGTGCCACACACACACACACACACACACACACACACACACACACACACACACACACGCTCGTGTGCGCGCACACGCACGCGCGCGTGCAGTCCTAGTGTGGAGGGAACAGCCCTCTGCTCTAGCTCCTCGAGTTGGATGGTCTGGATGACCTCTGACCTCTCCCTTAATCCGCTCCGTGGCTGCTCCATGCCCCACCCTACTTTCAACTCTCTGTCACAACTCTGTCACACATACATACACTCACAAAGACACACATACACACACACACACACACACACACACACACACACACAGAACCAGCAATAAAGATACACACAAACACTTGGTCACTACTAGTATCTAAAAGCACACATGAAAACCCAACAACTGGTCCCGAGTTGGTTAAATGTCTGGCCTTCACCTGTTGAAAACAGTTTGGTACATTCCATTGTTATGGTACGTTCCTTTGTGCTAAATATTATCCATGTTGATACTTTATACTCTCTGATAGGCTGTATTGATGCAGCAGTGACCCATTGTTTAGATTGATCTAAAGCTTCATCCTAATGTTTATATCACTCTCACTCGCTCTCATATGCTCTCTCTCTCTCTCTCTCTCTGTTGATATACCTGTGTAGCTACATACTTCTGTCCCCAACATAAGCACATGCTCATAACATAAACACATTTTGTCTAAACCTGCTCTTAGTCACGATGAGTCACTTTTAATCGTTATTGATTTTCTTTTTTTTCTCCCTCATCTCTTCTGGACACTCACTCTCTCTCTCTCTCTCTCTCTCTCTCTCTCTCTCTCTCTCTCTCTCTCTCTCTCTCTCTTCCTCTCTCCTTTCTCACTATCTCATTCTCGATCTCTCTCCCGTTCCCTCTCTCTTTCTTTGGCAGACACACGTCTGTAGAAACCCACACCAACTCAAATCCTTACACAGTTTACACAGTGTAGTATATATAAATAAATAAATATATATATAAATATATATATATATGGCTAGAAACCATATATATATATATATATATATATATATATGTTTGATAGAGAAATACGTTGAGAAGACGAAGAAGAAAGAGAACATATAGTAGATTCTCTCCCCCCCACCCACCCACCCCCCCCCACACACACACACACACACACACACACCCTCTCCCGTCCCCCATCCAGCATCACACACACACACACACACACACACACACACAAAAATCCACACACTCACACAAATTCCCTCACACACACACACACACACGCATACTCATACACACCGTCTCCCCTCCCCTCTACTTACACACACACACACACACACACACACACACACACACACACACGACCACACACACACACACACACACACACACACACACACACACACACACACACTCAGAGCGACCCTGTTTTCCATCTGTCACACTTGCTCACAGGCGCAGTGTCGTGTGTCTAAGTCTCTGCTCATTGATTGCTACTGTAAGGTGGGCGGCCGGGTCGGGTTAGCAGCGCCTGCTGCAGAGAGGAGCCTGGACACAGCAGCTGTCTGCACACACAGGCCGGCTTTGTTGAGAGTGGAGGGATCTCTTCCACACACAGCGGTGATATTTATCTGCAAGGGAAAATAACTCTTCAACGTTGCCCCTTCAATCGCCTCATTTCTTTTTCAACTTTTGATGATGATTGATTTTTTCTTCCCTTCTGTTGCATTTTTATAAAAAGGTTTAAAAAAAAAAAAAAAAAAACTCACGGAAAATCAGGCAGAACCAGCTTGAGCTTAAGCAGACCTGTTTGGCAGGTTTCTGTCAACCTCAATGCAGTCGCTGAGGAGGTTATGTGAACATATTAATGAACTCATGGCCAGCCTGGTGTGGACCTCATGAGGACAAGATTCTAAGATCCTGATTGGCACATCCCACCATGAGTTATGCCCACTCTGGACGTTTCTGTCTGTTTGTCTCCTCACGTCTGATCTGAGATTCGGCAGTCCAACGACGTTATAGCAGAATCTCTGAGCCTTGGCTAGAAACCAAAAACTGCAAGGGGCCGTGTTACAACTTGTTCCCTTTTCCGTAACAGAATATTCTACCGAGGAGAAACTCATTTGTGTGAGGGGATGATGAAGAAGTGTATTTCCACAGTCCACATTTTTATGAACCCTTAACAGACTCTAACAGTTCAGTACCGGCCGAGACTCTCATGGCTGTTACCAGCCAATCAGATGCTCACAGACCGCCGCCTCCAGCTACACGATAGGACGAAACAAAATGACACGAAGGAGGTGAAACACCCAGATCTGAGCTCATCTGCTTTAACATCTTTGATAATTAATCTGAAGTCTGATTTGAGACTTCCTCCCAATGGCTGATTTCGGTGTCACAGGTGGTTGTTGGTTGCTGATTAGTTTAGACCGTGCTAGCGCTAGGCTGCTGCGCCGTCATGGCCGCCATCTCCTAAGGAAGGGCTCGGCGTCTCGTGATAGGGCGGAGGAGGAGGGAGGAGGAGGGAGGAGAGAGGGGAAGAAGAAAAGGAGGCCCAGGTGGAGGTGGGTGGTGGCGTGCAGTTGGACCCAAGTCCCCGTGTCCCGATGCATCAGGTTACTCACCGGCTCATCCATTATTGCTGCCCCTCATCTAATATGAATACACAGGTACAATACGGCAGCTCACCCCTCCACCTCACCCCTCCACCTCCACCCCCGCCTCCGCCTCCGCCTCTCATCGCCACGGAGACCTTCTCGTCAAGCCATGACCTACATGAACGCACTGGGGGGGGGGGGTGAGGGAGGGAGGGAGGACAGGAGGGACAGCGGAGGGAGGGAGACATGGAGTCAAAGTGGGGTTTCGGTGGAGGAGGAGGGGGAGAGGAGGAGAGGAGGGGAGAGGAGGAGAGGAGGGGGAGAGGAGGAGAGGAGGGGAAAGAAGGAGAGGAGGAGAAAGGAGGAGTGGAGGGGGAGAGGAGGAGAGGAGGGGAGAGGAGGAGAGGAGGGGAAAGTACGCAGAGTAATGGAACGGCATGGGCGGCCGAGATGAAGAGAGCCAACCACATGCCATGGAAAAAGCATAAATCCTCCCGCACCAACTTGTTTATTTAATATTTCCTGCGCACATCAAACCATATAAGGCAACCCCTCCCCCCCACTAGCCTGCCGTCCCGCACCCGGATGGTCCACACAATCAGGGAGTTCTGCATTTAATGAAGCAACTGTTGTGATGATATTTGGTGGAATTAGGCCCATCAGCCCCCAGATCCACCAGACCCCATTAGCTCCCAGATAACGGTCGTGATGATGACTCACAGCGCCAGGCCAGTGTCTGGTTCAAGGTCCGTGCATCGGCCGCCTGTCCCCTCTGTTCCCTTTTATAGCAAATCTCTGCGAGCTGCGGTGCTGGGAGCAAGGTTTAATCACCGCTGGTCTGTGCTTGAAAAGCGAGAGGCTCGTTGTTTGACAAAGGGAAGTAAACTGAAAGGAACTGATGCTCGGTCCAAAGTCTGCAGCACATAAAACGTCCTGGCTTGTGTTTGTCAACCAGACCTTTGGCAGGCGAGCGAGGGTCAGTGATGCTAAAGCTTTTGCTTGGTCGTCTGCTAATGCTCGGAGCTGCAGGCACCGACGGAGCCGAGGCGGGGAGCAACGCTATGGTCTGTGTATCTGTGATTACAAGGAAATTCAAACATCTTCTAGTCGTCGTAGACGGACTAGCAGGACCCCGGCCAAGAAGTGCAAACTTGTCTAATGCAGACTTTGCTTGTAACTCCACTTGATTGATAAACTTTATTGAAAATAGCACAGCGATGCTCCGTGCTGCATGTTGGCCAAGTCTTATTTTGAGTGTTTTTGGAACTAGACTAGGAGCTCAAATCTAGGTTAGGGCTTAACTAGGCTATGCCACAGCACCGATGGGTTTGACACCGCATGGTCAACCTAAATAGAATACATCAAAGCACATGGAGATGACGCAGCCCCCATAACCTAGATGGTTTACTCTCATCTGGACCGCGAGTTCATGCTCTCCGTGATGAGATGAACGCACTAAGTTTGTTTTCTATCGCTGTCCAATTAAGCAATTTATGTTACACGAGTTTGTGGATTTCAGGAGCTGCCGTGTAAACAAGAACGGCCGTAATTCAACCCGCTCTTCGGCGGAACGGCTAAAATAATGTTTTTTGGAACATTTAAGGGGGAATAAATGGCTCCATTGTAAACTCCTCTTTGTGGCACGTTTCATAAATCCACTTCTTTTCACTGCCCCCCCCCCCCCCGTCTAACACTAAGGCTTGTGTAGCCTGGACCAGGCATCTGTCACTGCAGTATTTCTGCAGTGTGCTTCAGCTCACAGGACACTTTCTCTGGCCCGTGGAACAGTGGCTGCTCTGTTTCTATGGTTTCACACACACTGGAGATCTGAGTGGAGTTCTACACAGACAGCGGGCTGTTGCTGGATAGTCCTCTAGTCGACATTTAACAAATATCTAACAAAAATTTTAAATTTTGATTTATTGCTACTCCCTCTGCCTGGATTGGAATGAAGTCCATTGATTGGGTGGAACAGCTCAAACCTGTTTGTAGGCAGACCACTCTGGAGCACGTTGTGACATTAACACACTCGCACATGCACATGCACACATACCGCCCCGCCACGGCAGCAGGTCCAAAGAGGGAACCGACCAAGAGTGATGCAAAACAAGTACATTCATGCAAAAACTGCAGGCAGATTGTACCAAGTATGTTATTCTGAGGTAGCCAGCACTGATGGTAACTGTAGCTGAGAGGAGTGTAACTCACACCAATGAGCCTGAGCAACCTAGCGGCCATCTTGGTTCCATCTTGGTTCTAAGTGTAAGGTGGCAGTGGGGAACCATTCCTCATTCAGGTCCACTCTCCCAGCGGCTAGAACCAACATGGCCGCTCGATGAAGGAGACCTGAAGGATGACATGGTGAACGGCTGGCCGGCCTCACATCAAAGTAGACAGACAGGTTAAACACGGCAGGAGAATCAACACAGGCCAACCTATACTTAGAGTAGATCGCTCAAACACAAACACATCAATCACATCCACACACACACACACACACACACACACACACACACACACACACACATTCACTCTCTCACACACACACACACACACACACACACACACACACACACAACCATACACACACTCACACACACACACACACACACACACACACACACACACATACTGTTGAAGAGCTAGTTGCAATCAACCCAACACATTACACGTGAAGAAAATGACACAGTGTCAAATTGTTCCCAGGGAATCCTCTTGATTGTGTGGTTGAGTTAGGTGTCTACTGGTGTAGCCTGATAATATACCTGGATTTCTATTTGGTTTCGTAATTAAGTCTCTACTGCCTTAACTAATCATGAAGCAGTTCTGCAAGCGACAATGCTCTCTGCTTTAGAGAGTAATCTCAGTAGCAGAAACTGTAGAAATTAAGAACGTTGTGAACCTACTACTGTATGAACTGACTTGACTCACCGATGCTTCAATTGGACCAGGCAGCCAGAAGCACCGCACTGCAGACTTCAGTGTACATTTCTAGATTTTTTTAAATTTGTACTGTATCTTTACTATTTGGAAATATACTCAACAAATCACAATTTTCGTCCCCTTTTGTCGGACGATAGAACACACGTATACAGTATGTATCTGATATGTTGATGTCGTCAGTGGGCCCCAGTGGGCAGAACGCTCCAAACTCAATCCAATGCCAGATGATGACATCATATCCCTTTTCGTCCTGCCCGCTAATCTCCTGTTTTACTCCAACTCCACACGACAGCATCAAGACATGAAGGCCACGCTCAGAGTCATTACATCCTCTTAAACACTAAACCGCATTTTGGATAATTGTTTTTCGGGTCAACATTGTGATGTGTCAATGGCCGGTGATGCAACTCCATGTTTATTTTCCTGTGTGTTTATTTCTCTATGTTCCTGGTTCTTCCCTCCTCATCCTCCTCCTCCTCCTCCTTCGCATCCTTTGGGCTGGAGGGAGAGTAGAATCTCAACACTTAGTCGTGTTGCCGCTCTGTCACAGCAGAGCGAGTGTGAGTTTTCCCAATGCGCGCACACACGCACACGCACACACACACACACACACACACACACACACACACAAGGTAATTGCCTTGGAACAGTGGATAGAAGGGACACATACACACACTCCACATGCACACACAGGTCATTACATTTACCACTAAGAATTTGAATAAGCCTGACGAGGCATATCTGATTATCCATCTGCTAGGGTGTGACACGTTGGATCGGTTCCTCTTTTTCTCTGTCCCTCTCTCTCACACACACACACCCACATTCACTCACACACACACACACATACACACACACACACACACTCACTTACACAGACACACACACACACATACACACACAGAACATGTATCTAAATGCACACATATATACCTTTGCCTTTTACAACTGCTGGTCCCTAGTTGGTTAAATGTATGGCCTCAGCTGCTGAACACTGTATGGTACACATGGTCGTTTCCTTTGTGCAAAATATGTTCCATGTTGATACTTTATCCTCTCTAATAGGCTTTGTTTAGATTGATCTACTGAGTTTCCTCATCATTTCTCGATCTCTCTCACTCTTTCTCTCTTTCGTACTCTCTTTCTCTCTTGCTATCTCTCCCACTCCTTCTCTCTTTCTCTCTCCCTCTATCACACAAACACAAACGTGCACATTTTAGTGTCTTTTTGGGGTGTCAGCTGCTCTCACCTTTTCTCTGTCTCTCTTTGTCTCACTCAAACACACACACACACACACACACACACGTGTGTTTTTTGTTGGTGTCAGCCTCTCCCGTCCCTCCCCTTTCTCTCTCAGTCTCTCTCTCGCTGTGTATCTCTGTCACTCTTTCTGTTTCTCTGTCTCTGTCTCTCTGTCTCTCTCTCTCTCTCTCTGTCTCTCTGTCTCTCTGTGTGTGTCTGTCTGTCTCTCTCTCTCTCTCTCTCTCTCTCTCTCTCTCTCTCTCTCTCTCTCTCTCTCTGTCTCTGTCTCTGTCTCTGTCTCTGTCTCTATGTCTCTCTCTCTCTGTCTCTCTCAGTCTTTCATTCCCTCTCCCGGAGTAAGGGATCTATTAGTGGTTGTGATAATAGATGTATGTCATATAATCTCAGGGTTGGTCTTTGCTCAGCGATGGAGCAGAGCTGTGCTTTATCTCTGCATCTGGTCTGGAATAACACGTCACTCTGCCCCGGCTTTGTTTGATGAATGGGAAGGGACAGTTTAAAAACTGCCTCAATCCTTTAATCTGTGTATTATGGATTGTGTGTCTGTGCCGGCCGCTGCAGACCCAGCATCCCACCCTGACTTGGTTTTGGTCAGCTGCTCTCACTCTTGTATTGAGCTCCATAACATTTCAGCTCATAGGAAGAATTGGCTTTGTAAGAGTTGGCTTTGTAGTGTGAAAACGACTATACATGACAACAAAACACAAATAGTAGCCTAAATGCTCTTAATTCAAATATTTATTGTCTGTCATTTGTATCAATTGTGTGCTGATACTTCAAATTGACTGTAGGAAGATATTCATTTCTCTCTTTCCAACCCCTGATCGTACATTTCTCCCTGTAACACTGCGGACCTGTGACCTGTAACCTGTGACCCTTTCATGATCCTCATCCCATGTTTCCAGTGGATGAGGACCAGAGTGTTCAGGTCCTTAGCTGCTGGGGTATTCATTGCATGCCTATAGGATGTTTCTGTATCTCTAGGGCAGAGGAAGCACCAGGGCACATGGCCATGCCCATTGCTCTGGCCCCCTCACCCCTACCTGCCCCCTCATCCCCCATCAGAATGGCCCCCGACTGAAAGGAAGGATATAGTGACGGCCACCTAGGTCCCATTGGAGCCCCTCCTCACTGGGCCAGTCTGTGCCCAGTCGGTTCCACTGGACTCTGACATGGCTTCAAAAGGAACTGATATAGGAGAGAACTGCTCAATAGGCATGTTGGGAAAGAAATTGCAGTCGCAACACCATTTACGTTTCCACAAAACAATCGCAGCAAATTTAATTTTATTATCTATTCAATTTACGATAGCAAACCCTACTCTCTCATTGGCCGCTGACTTTAGATGAAGCTGGACATTTTTGTCATTTTTGTCAGTCAATGGCTGTGATGTAAAAAACCTCACCATTCAAAAATTTTAACATAAATTCAGGACTCAAGACTTTCACCAATTACCACTCAACGCTTATATAAGAAAGGATAAAGGAACAAACAATATTGTATTGGCCCTTTAAGCAACACTAAGTGTCTAGGCCCATGCTGTCGATTTGCGGTGCAGTAATTAATTCCTGTGTAATTATCTTTTATGGTCCCGGATGATATTCTTGGAATTTGAAAGGGATTACAGTACATTACAGTGTCTTGGGCGTGTAGGTTCAACGCCTTCCTGCACAAAACACAGAGGAAAAACATCCATAATTACTGCACCTTACCACTCATTTAAAGACATCTCCGCCTGCCAGAAAGAAAAAACCCACCCTTACCTTGCCTGGCGGCCGCCCTTCGGTGCACAGTACCCTGCCGGCTGTGTGTTTCCACTCTGCCCCATACTTGGTACGACCTAAATAGTAAAAGCTAACCCTCACTCATTTATCGTAATTTCTTTCCAAACGGCTATTTATATACTTGTGTGGAAATGAAACTCATGACAAATGACTCGACCATGTTTCGAGATGTTTTCTTTCTGTTTCTCCTCCCATTGCCTTTGGAGTGTAATGTAGTGTTTTCCATGAGTGAGGACTAAATGTGGAAGCTCAGGTGGTCGTCCCCCCTCACACACA